>NC_084618.1:54047210-54109710 GCF_033978795.1 Nerophis ophidion
AACATTTCCCTCTGTGATGGAAAAGATGACATTGGAATGGGCAATTACTTCTCATTTCCTTGCACTCCAGCAGAAAATTGTGCTCTAGAGTCTAGACAATACATGCTTACAGGAGTGGAATTCTAATTTGGTACCACACGACAATGATAGATATCACACGTATATTAGTACAATAGGCACATTTTCTACACCACGAGTGTCAAACTAACAACCCGTGGGACAATTAGACCATTTGAAAATCAACGTGCATCCAGCCCGCAAGGCACATTTCAGTCAATAGTAACCTTAACTAACGGAAACTTTAGCTTTATCGCCCCATTCACCTTATACATATATAGATAGATAGTACTTTATTGATTCCTTCACAAAAATTAATATTAGTATTATTTTTATTTTATTTTTTATTTTTATGGATACAGTCGTGGTCAAAAGTTTACATACACTTGTAAAGAACATAATGTCATGGCTGTCTTGAGTTTCCAATAATTTCTACAACTCTTATTTTTTGGGGATAGTGTGATTGGAGCACATTCTTGTTGGTCACCAAAAACATTCATGAAGTTTGGTTCTTTTATGAATTTATTATGAGTCTACTGAAAATGTGACCAAATCTGCTGGGTCAAAAGTATACATACAGTAATTTTGATATTTGGTTACATGTCCCTTGGCAAGTTGCATTGCAATAAGGCGCTTTTGGTAGCCATCCACAAGCTTCTGGTTGAATTTTTGACCACTCCTCTTGACAAAATTGGTGCAGTTCAGCTAAATTTGTTGGTTTTCTATTGTGGACTTGTTTCTTCAGCATTGTCCGCATGTCAAGACTTTGGGAAGGTGATTTAAAACCTTAATTCTAGCCTGATTTAGCCATTCCTTTACCACTTTTGACGTGTGTTTGGGGTCATTGTCCTGTTGGAACACCCAACTGCGCTTAAGACCCAAGCTCCGAGCTGATGTTAGGTTGTCCTGAAGAATTTAGAGGTAATCCTCATTTTTCATTGTCCCATTTACTCTTTGTAAAGCACCAAATCCATTGGCAGCAAAACAGGCCCAGAGCATAATAATACAACCACCATGATTGACGGTAGGATGGTGTTCTTGGGATTTAAGGCCTCACCTTTTCTCCTCCAAACATATTGCTGGGCATTGTGGGCAAACAGCTAAATTTTTGTTTCATCTGACCACAGAACTTTCCTCTAGAAGGTCTTATCTTTGTCCATGTGAGGTCAGATGAAACAAAAATTGAGGCCACAATACCCAGCAATATGTTTGGAGGAGAAAATTTGTAATAATTTAACCACATGACTAAAATCGACACTACTTTAACTATTAAACTGAATCTGTCAAGTGTATCATGATCAGTCCGATATCAGCAAAACAAAACTGGTATTGTCTGATATCAGCCTGCATTTAAAATCTGTGATACAGCCTGCGATACTACTGTTTACTTGTGCAAAGCTGGACAGCCAGTTTACATCTGAATGTTCTACAATAACCACGCAAGGTTGGTCTTTTCTTGTATTTTAGTGAAGTCATTAACAAAAGGTAAAATGCTATAGGCTACTAGAAGCCAGCAGCTACACAACAGCTGAGCACACAATAGCACACAAGTTAGACATGCCATATTTGTAAGGCATGTACAATATTACACATTAAAGATGCACGATAGCTATTGCAAAAGTGATTTACTAAAAAGACAACATGGCATGCTCAGAACGTGCTCAGCAATGTTCCCTTCTAAGGTGCGTGCCGAGGCAATTGCACAGTGCTCCCGTGTCCTCCGCACACGGATAATGTATGCAGCACAAAACATCTGAATCCAAAATCCAACCCAAACTTCAAACAAAGTAAACACAATTTATTCTGTCCCACTTTGCAATGGTGAACGGTAAATTGTCTGTATTGATATCGAGCTTTACTGTACCTGGATTGATATCCAAAGCGCTTTACAATTTGGCAATGCATCTCTGTGAGTGACAGGTCATAAGTGGTCACAACAGATAAAGCAATGACAACGTCTGCCGAGACGTTTTAAGGAGGGGATGGAGGCTGTTTCAACAATTACTTAATTGAGGAAAACTAATTATTGTCGGCATAACTGGCCACTTCCTGCCGTAATCACACGCAGACAAATATATAAACATGTTGTATTGACATCAGCCGCTCTTTCATTTGCGCCAAAAGACGCACACACGGTGATGTGTTCACAGACAAAAAAACAGTCGGACAACTCCAACACCACACAAAAATTGTGCCAGGTCGTTACACTGTGATGCGATTCACACGCAACCTATCAATGTCAATAACTGCGTGTTATGCGTAAGTGTTGCTATTTTGCAGGTTAGTTTATAGCAGCAGAGTTAAAGGGGAACATTATCACCAGACCAATGTAAGTGTCAATATATACCTTGATGTTGCAGAAAAAATACCATGTTTTTTTAACCGATTTCCGAACTGTAAAAGGGTGAATTTGGCGATTTAAACGCCTTTCAATTGATAGCCTGTCGAGCAATGACCTTTCACCCGTGACGTCACAACATGAAGCAATCCGCCATTTTCTCAAACACATTACACACACCAAGTCAAATCAGCTCGGTTATTTTCCGTTTTTTTCGACTGTTTTCCCGTACCTTGGAGACATCATGCTTCGCTGGTGTGTTGTCGGAGGGTGTAACAACACGAACAGAGACGGAATCAAGTTGCAAGAGTGGTCAAAAGATACAAAAGTCCCTCGTTTGTTCTGCACACTGTACCGACGACAGCTATGCTACGACAGAAATGGCAAGAATGTGTGGATATCCTGCGACACTCAAAGCAGATGCATTTCCAACAATAAAGTCAACAAAATCACAAAGGTGAGTTTTGTTGATGTTATTGACTTATGTGGAGTGTGCTAATCAGACATATTTGGTCACGGCATGACTGCAAGCTAATCAATGCTAACATGCTATTTAGGCTAGCTGTATGTACATATTGCATCATTATGCCTCATTTGTAGCTATATTTTAACCCTTCAGAAATTGTGATAATGTTCCCCTTTAAATGCTGCATGCAAACTCTTATTTTGGCAAGGCAAAAGGCAAATTACACCCACACTTCTCAATCACATTTGTGATTATTCTAGTGCCATGTATTAAGAATGTTAATATATGTACATTCATCAAAAATGTTGTTACTAGATTACATAAATGCTACTAAAATGCTGTAATGATATACTTTCCAGACAAAAAAGTTGAACACTATCACATGCTTGTGCTACAGCACACATATGATTGTTCAAGATGGGGTATGTTTTAAGGCAGGGGCAGGGAACCTATGGCTCTAGAGCCAGATGTGGCTCTTTTGATGACTTCATCTCGCTCTCAGGTAAATCTTAGCTGACATTGCTTAACACGATAAGTAATGAATAATTCCGCTGGTAATCACGATGTTAAAAATAATGTTCAAAATATAAAACATTCTCATGCATTTTAATCCATCCATCCGTTTAAACCGCACCTGTTCAAAAAATAACAATGTTATTAAAAATAATTAGAGACTTATTATACTCTAAAAATGTTGGTTTTACTTAAAAAATGTACGCATTTAGTTGATTCAATGTTAAAAAATATGATATGGCTCTCACAGAAATACATTTTAAAATATTTGGCTTTCATGGCTCTCTCAGCCAAAAAGGTTCCCGACCCCTGTTTTAAGGTGAACTAAATGTGATCTCTGATAGAGGTATATGTCTGAAATTCTTCCACAACAGATCGCCCCACCCATAAATTCAACGTTAGTAAATGATATATTGATAATGACTGCTATTATTTGATTATTATAATAAAAGATTTAACTTGCTAGGTCAACTTTGGGACATGTGTGATGCAACAGTAAAGGCAACACTCGTTTTGACCTTCAAAAGTAAAAATTTGAGGCCTTTGTTTATATTTGTGTTCCCTTTTACTCTTAGGTAAGCTATTTTGTATACAAAACATTATTAAAACACTCAAATATCACAAAAAATGACAAGTCAAGTTGATGTTGGATATAGACTTGTAACCTTGAACTAATTTCCAGACAATACGCCGCTACTTTTTTCCCATGCTGTGACCAATGTGCGTTATACAATGCTGCGGTTCTTTTACAAATTCTTCTGGGTTCGCAAACTTCACATGCCGCCAATGAATTTAGTCGTGTCACATCAGACCAATTAAAATGCCACAAACATGGTGGACAAATGAAATTGTTTACATTAACAGAAAGACTCTGGCCATGTATATGAAACAAAAATTCTTAAGGGACCAAAATGGCTTAGACATGAGTGTTTGATCCGACTGTCAAGTTGAAAGATTTTTTTCTTTACCTGATAGACGTGGTAGGCATTAGCGGCTCGGCCCTGCAGGAACACAGAAGGGATCCACACGTTGATGAGTGCCCGATGAGCCCTTTAGTATGACACAAATAACATCATCTTCACTGCTATGGCCGATTATGTTCATCTTCATAATCATCATTATCATCATCCACTCTTGACTAGAACACTGAGTGAGCTCCAGCAAGTGGGAAGTGTCACAGGAACATGAATGGAAGCATGCTGGGTTGAAGAAAGGGCTCTTTGAGCTATGGCAGGAGAAAGAGATTAGTGCTCTCGTTCGCTCTCTCTCAAGGAAGGACTAGGAACCATGATCATCGTCATTTGAGCAGATGTTCAAAATGGACCCAGCACGCCTCACCATGAATCCATAGAAGTGCGTGATTTGTATAATTCAGTCGTGTCATCTGTGTCTTTTTACTTTCTCGTCCTAAAGTACTTTTTGGCCTTTACACTGCCCTGCAGTTGGACCCTTGTCCCAAAACTAAATAATTCATTCATAAAATATTCATTATATTTGACATAAAAGAAACAAATTAAATGACTTGTGTGTAATATCATTTATTGTGAATTAATTTGTTATTAATTACAGTGTAACCCGCCTAAGTCGCCATCGTTTATGTTGTCAAACTCTCCCATGGTTGACTACTTTTGTTGATTTTATGAAAAATGTGTTTATTTTTATGGCGGCTGTCCAGTTACACAGCAAGACCAGGTGCACAATTGACCTGCTGTTAAAGAGTTAGTGCACTTTTGGGGGAATTTTCCCTATCGTTCACAATCATTACGAAAGACATGACGAATGGATTTTTTTTAATGCATTCTAAATATTAATTAAACCTAAATAAAAGTCCGCGTAAAGTTACGCCAATGGGAGTTCCACTATTGCCCTCTTTAAATCTGATAACCATTAAAAAAGCACCAATAATACTCAATTGCCTTTGTGTGACATGTATATAAACTAAGTATTAGTGATAGTTATTATAAGCACTAACACAGGCAAACTATTAATAGCGGTGATGTGATTACTTGCTTGTGTCCCTATGTTTACATCATCGAGTGGTCTGCTGTTTCCTCGCTTCCCTGTTCCCTGTAAGTGTATTGTACATCATAAATCATGCATCTCACCTGGACATGCGACATCTGAGTAGGTCAGGGGTCGGCAACCCGCGGCTCCGGAGCCGCATGTGGCTCTTTGACCACTCTGATGTGGCTCAGCCGCATACTTGCCGACCGCCCGGAGAAGTCCGGTAGATTTCCAAGTTTCAGTGTCTCTATCAGAAATCTCCCGAGTTAAGATTTTTTGATTTTCACCCAGACATCAACTTTGCCGTGCTGTGATGACAATGCCTCTAACACCCTTTCTACATGTCATCGCGCCAGGATTTTCACCATGCTATCTGCGTGCGTGCCCGCCGGACACATTTTAGATGCGACCTCTATCTGAACGCATACGATACTGCAAGGCATACTTGCTCAACAGCCATACAGGTCACACTGAGGGTTGTGATACAAACAACTTTAACACTCTTACTAATATGCGCCACACTGTGAACCCACACAAAACAAGAATGACAAACACATTTCAGGAGAACATCCTCACTATAACAGAACATAAACACGACAGAACAAATACCCAGAATCCCATGTATCCCTGACTCTTCCAGGCTCCATTATACTCCCCCCCCCCCCCCCCCCCCACACCTCAACCGACGCACAGAGGGCTGGGGGGATTGGGTTGGTGGTAGCTGGGTGTATAATGTAGCCCGGAATAGTCGGGGATACATGGGATTCTGGGTATTTGTTCTGTCGTGTCTATGTTGTGTTATAGTGCGGAGTTTCTCCTGAAATGTGTTTGTCATTCTTGTTTGGTGTGGGTTCACAGTGTGGCACATATTAGTAAGAGTGCTAAAGTTGTTTAAATGGTCACCCTCAGTGTGACCTGTATTGCTGTTGAATAAGGATGCCTTGCAGTCTCTTACGTGTGTCTGCAATAGCCTCGTCAAACAATTCTTTGGGCTGGCAAGCTATTTGTACAAGCTGTAGAGGGCGCTAGCGGTAGGGCCATCATTGTACGCCCTTATTATTGTTCATTGGGTGAATACCAGCGTACATTCGAGAGAATAATTACTCTGAAATTCGGGAGACTCCCGGGTAAATTGGGAGGGTTGGCAAGTGTGACGCTGTCAAGCGGCATTCATATAAAACTTGCGGGCCGCACTACCATTAAATTTTCATATTAAGGTGCGGGCCGCGTGTCTGAGGCCCTGGTTTATACATTGCACAAAGCAAAAAAAAAAAACTCTCTATGCAGTATTATTTAATTATAAATTTCAAAAGAGTTATGTGGCTCCCATTGTTTTCTTTTCTTTGTGAAACGGGTCAAAATGGCTCTTTGAGTGATAAAGGTTGCCGACCCCTGGAGTAGGTAATCAGTCAAGCGCCTACATTTTTCCATCCAATTTAGAATCTGGAACTGGCAAAAACAACACAAAAAGCGTTTGTTCCCCCCACACCACTCTGTTTCTTTGTGAGGATTACAGTCATTCTTCATTTAATTTGGGAAAATATGAACATCCCAGCAGCCAGAATTCTAAGGAGATCAGATCTTGCACAGTAAACGAGGTTTTATTGTTGTCATGATCTGTGGTCTGGATCATGTTTTTTATATTCTGCACCCTTGTTTTTTGTTAATTGCCATGGTTACTTATTATTTCCACCTGTCTCTGATTAGTGTTCGCCCGCTCACCTGCTGCCTGAGCACTAATCAGAGGCATTATTTAAACCTGCCTTTCCCTCCAGTCAGTGCTGGAGTATTGTTTGCTGTATGCTGTGGACTGCCATTTTTTGGATGCTGTGAGCTATTCCCTGGATCTCGACTCCTGTCCCTGTTTCCTGGTTTCTGGTTTGTGTTTTTCTTGCCTATTTTTGAACATTAAAAAAACGTTTTCATGTACCAAGCCTGTCATCTCTGCATCTTGGGGTTCGTCACCACCACTCCGTGACAGAATACTCCAGCCAAATACGAACCCCGCAGAGATTTCTATGGCGGAGAGGCTTGATGGGATGCTGTCAACGATGGCCGAATAGAGATGTTTTGACTCCTTTCAAGCTCCCTCCCACCCATCCCTGTCGTCTGTGGTCCTCTTTGGGGACGTTTTGGGTCCGCCCCTTGAGGGGGGGGCTAGGGCCGGGAGCTGTGCTAGTGGGGTGACTCAGCTGCACCCAACCAGGCAGCAACCTCCGGCCCGGCCATCACCACTGGTTCTCCGGCCTGCCAAGCCGCAACCCCCAGCTAGGCCACCTCCGCCAAAACCAAGGCTAGCACCTGCTCAAAGGCTAACTCCTGCTTCAAGGCTAGCACCCATTCCAGCTTCAAGGCTAGCACCATGCCAAGCTTCACCATGCCAAGCTCTATGCAAAACTCCCGTACCTGCACCACGCCGCCAAGTGCCACAAGTAGCAGCTCCACGCCGCCAAGACCCAAGGCAAGACCCAAGCCAAACTTCGCCGCCTGCTGCACCCCGCCAAGCTTCGCCAGTCACAGCTTCCACGCCTGCCACGAGGACGATGCGCACAGCTTCCACGCCTGCCACGAGGACGACGCGCGCAGCTTCCACACCTGCCAGGAGGACGACGTACGTAGCTTCCACTCCTACCACGAGGATGACGCACAAAGCTTCCACGCCTGCCACGACAACGACGCGCGCAGCTTACACACCTGCCACAACAACGACGCACGCAGCTTCCACGCCTGCCACGACGATGACGCACCCACCTCCTCGTCGACCACAGATGTGGCCGTTCCCTGGTCGTTCGCCACACCAAGTGCGTCCACCTCCTCGGCGGCCAAGAATGTGGCCGTTCCCGGGTCGCCCGTCTCATCAGGTGCAGCGGCGTTCTACACGTCGCCGCCACCTGGCTCTCCCTCGCTGATTGCGGGGACACTTGGTCTAGCAAGCCACCGCCGAGTCCCCACCCTCGCATCCTCCCATGACTCTTGATCTTGTTTTTTTGGTTTTGGACATCTGGGATCTGTCCTTAAGAAGGGGGTTCTGTCATGATCTGTGGTCTGGATCATGTTTTTTATATTCTGTATAAGACTCCTTCGGTTCCTGTTTTTTGTGCACCCTTGTTTGTTTTTAATTACCATGGTTACTTATTATTTCCACCTGCCTCTGATTAGTGTTCGCCCGCTCACCTGCTGCCTGAGCACTAATCAGGGGCATTATTTAAACCTGCCTTGCCCTCCAGTCAGTGCTGGAGTATTGTTTGCTGTATGCTGTGGACTGCCTTTTTTTGGATGATGTGAGCTATTCCCTGGATCTCGACTCCTGTCCCTGTTCCTGGTTTGTGTTTTTCTTGCCTTTTTTAGAACATTGAAAAAAAAATTTCATGTACCAAGCCTGTCATCTCTGCATCTTGGGGTTCGTCACCATCACTCCGTGACAATTATGTTTGTTGGCTCTCATAAAGTCTGCAGTGAGTAATAATCGGTAAAGGAGAAAACAAAGAATCAGATGTCTTAATGCATTTCTGCAATAATGCGCCAATTATGCTTATTTATATTTACCTATGAAAATAGGTAAATATTAAATTTTATCATAAATATATGCCTGTTACTACATTACATATGTATTTACATCACGTATATAAAACCTCAATTGAGGTGATTGGATGTATTTTTAGGGGCTCTATAGGCAGAATTGAACGGTTCAGACTTTTGATTGAATGTATTAATATAAAAATCCACCCTCCGTCATGTCTTTCATAATGATTATGAACAGACGGCAAAATTAAAAAAATTGGAGTTCCGCTTTCAGAGCAAAGTGAGCTTAAAAAATAAACATAGAGGTAATAACCTGGATTCTACCACAGTAAGTAATAAAAAGCACATTTATTTTCCTAAATTAACTAGAATTGTGCATGTATGTATTATAACCAAGACACAAAACCAAAAACTGCAGCTGTTAATAAGATTATAAACAATTATACAAAAAGAGAAAAATCTGACTTGAAAGAAAATGAAAAAAAACTTTGGCAAACACACTGCCGTAGGTTACATCCCTAATTATGTTTTACCTTTCCCATATCCTGAATTTATTGACGTTACTATTTAGTTATTATAGGTGATACTCTAATGTGACCACAAACATTAAAGTAATTAAAGTAATTTAGTCAAGTCACTGTGCGTTACTATTTTGGGCATTTTCCTTAAAAAGATGGATTTGCTTTCTTCTTTCATCTCGGGTAGTGATGTTGATGTAAAAGCAAAACAAACAATTGAGGAATTAGAGAAATTCGCATTTTCCAGCTGGAAATAGAACCATTATACTGTCTACAGATAATATTAAGGTTGGATAATGTGCCAGCAAGATCATGTAACTAATAAAGTAACTTGTAGTCTAACTCAGTTATTTTAAATTACTTTGTCAGGAATGTAACTAAGTTACTTTTTGAAGGTGTAATCAGATTACTTTTTCAAAGTAACTGTGGCAACAGTACAGTACTGATTATCAAACCGTACAAATCTGTACAGAAACTTGAATAATGTGCTCAGCATCCTTAATAGCAAAGAAATCTTCTTTTTTTTTAGTACTTTATTTACATGAAATACAATAATTGACAACACTGATAATTTAAAAGTCAACTTTTTGGTAGGCAGCAGAAAAAAAATCTATATTTAATAAATGACATACCCTCGAGCGTCATTTATTGCAATGACATAAGAGTGAAAGTGGTGTAAAATATGGCCATAATACTCAGAGATTTAAATTTTTTTTTAATCTACCCCTTGTTCATGTTTATATTCTTGTTCCCTTTTACTCTAGGGTGAGGTATTTTTTATACAAAACATGAATGAAACACACATATCTCACAAAAAACGACATAGCAGAAGCTCCATCGTAAAAATTGCAAGTCAAGGATGTGATGTAGTCTTCCTGCTTCTGTACAGTAGACAGATCGTGTCTTCCGGTACCGATCGTGTGGTGACGTTTTTACTCCTGCATTTTTAACTCACGCATTATTGTCATATAATAAGTGAATTTCTCATAAACTCTTCTTTCATCAATAATAATAAGCATTCCATAAAAGCTACGGACTAATACAGTTGTCCCTTTCCACATAGAACTTTAAATATCGCGGCATCGCCACATTGCAGATTTTTGGGGGATATTTTTATATTTTTTAAAAGCATATTCTACAAATCTTTGGTCCTTGTTCAGGCATTTTAGGCAAAATAATGATAAAATAAACAAAAAATATAAATACTACAGTCATGGCCAGTGAGTCAGGCATTGATTGATTGATTGATTGATTAAGACTTTTATTAGTAGTGAAGTGAAGTGAATTATATTTATATAGCGCTTTTCTCAAGTGACTCAAAGCACTTTACATTGTGAAACCTAATATCAAAGTTACATTTTTTTATTTTTTTTTTAAACCAGTGTGGGTGGCACTGGGAGCCGGTGGGTAAAATGTCTTGCCCAAAGACACAACAGCAGTTACTAGGATGGCGGAAGCGGGGATCGAACCTGCAACCCTGAAGTTGCTGGCACAGCCGCTCTACCAACCGAGCTATACCGCCCCAGTAGATTAGTAGATTGCACAGTACAGTACATATTCCGTACAACTGACCACTAAATGGTAACACCCAAATAACTTTTTCAACTTGTTTAAGTCGAGGTGCACGTTAATCAAATCATGGTAAAGGCAGCATTGCTCTAATGAATTAAACAACTGTAAAGGTGACTAAATTGTGTTATTTCATGTCTAAAAGGGTTCTCATAATGTTGAAAAACATATTAAGAAGGTCTTAAACATGTTTTTTATGATTTAACTATAAAAATATTTAATTTATAATTATTAATTCCTAGGTCGCGGAAATTCAATTATCGGGGTCATGTCCGGAGGGATGACTGTATCACCCTTCCTTATTATTTTGTCCAACAAATTGGTAATATGGGAACATATTTGAACACAGAAATTGAACAAACTTTCAGTAATTGCTGAGATAAGCAGAAGCAATAAATTAGCTTTGCTTCTTTCAACTACTTCCAGACATGTTTGTGGGTACACATGCAATGTTCTTTAAATGTAACTTCAATGTAACATGGTCCAAATAAACTAAATGGTGACTATTACCATTACCAGTTAAAAAAAAGAGTGTATAGACACGTATTTGACGTTTGCAAGATTGTTTTGTATATGTTGCACAAACTAAGTGCTCTGTTAAAGCTGAGGTACTTGAATCTTGTAAATCCCGCCCCTCACTCTGCCCACTTCATTGATAGTCCGTCCCAGTATCCTCCTCTCTGGAAGTGCACAAGAGCTGTACGTGCACACGCATAGGTTGACAGTCTGAAGTTGCATCGAAGGATCCCCTAATTGGTATTTTCTTGCTTACAATTTGCCACGCAAAAGGATACACACAACATGTAGGATAAATTAACATTAGATTATCTGTTTAGAAGGAAAACAGCCACTTGCGTGTCCAAGGTTAGTACAGGACGAGCCCTCAATGCACTCCATCTTGAATATGCCACACCAATATTTATTGGAGTTTAGCCTCTCCTTTGTTTTTTTTTAGACATACAGCGTCTTCCTTTTCTTTCTCTGATTTCCTCTTTTAGTTTTTTTTTTCTTTATCAGTCTATACTGTAAAAGCAAGCAGAGGTATCTTTCCAGGCGGGTGTTCGGCAGCCATGCTTTATCGAAAACAAGTTTGCACCGTGCACGCGCTTCACTATATATCGTGTCAGCCAATTAGGAGGTACCTTAATGGGTTTTGCTCAACCCTCCGTTCTCTGAATCCTACGATTGGATCTGGGGGTTGACCACCAAGAAGACAAATTATTTTGTCTTCTGGGGTTTTATTTTTCTAAAATACTTTTTATAAGGCACAGACAGAACACAGACGTCCATTTTTCCAGAAATTATTACTATTAGGATATTTACATATTTTTTTAGTTCAAGAATATAACATAGGTATCTCAGCTATAATATAACTGTATAAACCAGAAATAAGCAATTCTTACGTTTCAAAATCAGAGAGGCTGGGGTCGTCTGATGTCTGGCTTAAATCACCTGGAACCTGAGTATATAAAAACAGACAAAAAGTAAATTAATGATTATGCTTTTCCATGGGTTGTGAGGTTCATACATGCACCTGTGACCAGCTGGAATCAATGTTTACTCACTGCAATCAACATCTGGAACATTTTTGTTATGAGTGAACTGTGTAAACTGTTGTTGTTATCCTAATCTGACAACCCCCATGCAATTGTGAATGTTTGTGCGCGTGCGTTAGAGATGGAATGGTTCGGATCTCGTCACAGCTTTGTGGTCACAGTTTTAGGTTTAGTTTGTTGTACATTGTTGTTCTTTTTAATACCACATACTCCAATAATCCACCATTGTGGTTCTTTCAAAAACATCTTGTAAAATATAACTTTAAATGGCTCCTAGAGGTGCGTTCAAACACTGGTGGTTTGGCAATTTGCAGTGCGCCGCGAAAGACAGTGTTAATACCGAACAAAAAACAGTGTCATCTTTCACTCATGCCCCATAAACCTCGAGAACCGTCGTGGACCCGACAAAAAAATTAAACATGGTAAACTTTTTGTGGTGGTCTCAGCGTTTCAAAATGGGCCATTTTAAAAAACGTCTTTTTCCGTGTAACGAACGGCAGCCTTTGTTTTTGCATCACAAAATCGCCTTCCGCCCGAATGCAAGTGGGATAGGCTCCAGCACCCAAAAGGGACAAGCGATGGAAAATAGATGGATGGAAAATCACTTCAATTTTCCTACTTGAAATTCCCAAAGTTAACACGGTAACTACACGGGGATGGCAGAGTTAAACACAAAAGCATTACGGGCTCATCAGAGAGCTACATGGGGCGGTATAGCTCGGTTGGTATAGCGGCCGTCCCAGCAACTTGAGGGTTGCAGGTTCGATCCCCGCTTCCGCCATCCTAGTCACTGCCGTTGTGTCCTTGGGCAAGAGACTTTACCCACCTGCTCCCAGTGCCACCCACACTGGTTTAAATGTAAAAATTAGATATTGGGTTTCACTATGTAAAGCGCTTTGAGTCATTAGAAAAAAAGTGCTGTATAAATGTAATTCACTTCACTTCACATGTAGGCACGGCGATTAATGCGGAGCAGAAGGTGGAGGACACCACCGCCTTTTGGGGAGAACTTGGTACTAATTTGCCAATCGGCATCGGCGCCATGTTAAAAAACTTGTTGAAGACTTTCCGCCATCGTTGAGACACGACACGGTTCACGAGGTTTTAAATACAGCATGGACAACCATCCAAACTGGCAATGTGTGAATGGCCCTTAAAGTTCTGACTGTTAAATTAACTGTACAACTTTTAAACATAAACATAAAGTGGAGCACAAACTTGACCAGCATTAGAATTTCCTCTGTTAAAATAAAAACAAAAATGCATCCATACATCCATTTTCTACCGCTTGTCCCTTTAGGCGTCACGGGGGGTGCTGGAGCCTATCTCAGCTGCATTCGGGTGGAAGGCAGTGTACACCCTGGACACCTCATCCCAGGGACCAACACAGATAGACAAAATTCAGACTCACATTCACACACTAGGGCCCATTTAGTGTTGCCAATCAACCTATCCCCAGGTGCATGTCTTTGGAGGTGGAGAACATGCAAACTCCACACAGAAGGATCCCGAGCCCAGGATCGTACCCAGGACCTTTGTATTTTGAGGCAAACGCACTAACCCCTAATCCAGTGGTTCTCAAATGGGGATACGCGTACCCCTGGGGGTACTTGAAAGTATGCCAAGAGGTACGTGAGATTTTTTTTAAATATTCTAAAAATAGCAACTATTCAAAAATCCTTAAAAATATATTTATTGAATAATACTTTAACAAAATATAAATGTAAGTTCATAAACTGTGAAAAAAAAAATAAACAATGCAAAATTCAGTGTTGACAGCAAGATTTTTTGTGGACATGTTCCATAAATATTGACGTTTAATATTTCTTTTTTGTGAAGAAATGTTTGGAATTAAGTTGATGAATCCAGATGAATCTCTATTACAATCCCCAAAGAGGGCACTTTAAGTTGATGATTACTTCTTTATGTAGAAATCTTTATTTATAATTGAATCATTTGTTTATTTTTCAACAAGTTTTTAGTTATTTTTATATATATTTTTCCAAATAGTTCAAGGAAGACTACTACAAATGAGCAATATTTTGCACTGTTAAACAATTTAATAAATCAGAAACTGACGACATAGTGCAGTATTTTACTTCTTTATCTCTTTTTTCCAACCAAAACTGCTTTGCTCTGATTAGGGGGTACTTGAATTAAAAGCATGTTCACAGGGGGTACATCACTGAAAAAAGGTTGAGAACCACTGCCCTAATCCACCATGCTCCCCCAACAAAAGTGTATGTTAATCCCTATTTATTGGTGCAATACGTCATTGGAGAATTTTGAGTAGAATTTTAAGTCAAGACATATTTATTTTTTAACATAATGTGACCAATGGGTGCTTCAAGTACAAAATGCTTATATAGAATACTTTGCATAAAAAAAAAGCTTTGTTAGTGCAGTCAGACCGGATGTCATTGTGAAGGCTGGAAGTGCGCCGCTGTTCTTAAGGGCGCTTGATGGCTGCTCTGTTTTTGAGTGGTAACAACTTGAGGATGAGTTACGGCTACTCTCCTGTCTGTACATTGAGATTGCATCTCAACAACACAAGTAGATGAGATGGATTGTCCTGGCTCGCATTGGCTTCCTAGTCTATTTGCAGATTTAGCCAGTGTTTTAAGTGGCCTTACACGTTCTTTCTCCTTATGATGGTGGAATTTCAAACAGAAATGTCATCTCATGATTTTTTGCGTTTAACAGGATTACAGGATTCTATTTTAATTGGCCAATTCGGTTATTGGGGGGATCGTACAGCCTACTTGACCTCAGAAAGCACATGGATATGATCACAACTACACGTACATTCTCCAAACTGATTATTAACACAAAGAGAAATCATATGATCCGAGAAAAACACGTACGCCGAATCTTGTCAGGTCAACCGATTTATTTCATAAACTGTTCTATCCCTAGTGTATGTCTGATATGCGTCAGTCTATTTAGTGGCCTATGTCCCTTGAGGAACCACATGACCAATTCCAGATGTTGGCAATCGGCATGATTGCGTGTGAAAAAGAGGGTGTGATTTATACGCCATCCCTGCCACCCAGAGCTGGCTTATTGTGCTTGAAAACCTGCGGGGAAGAGCAACACTGTCGCCACGGTGATGACCTCAGCATCCTTCAGCTCTGTTTACACTCTCCAAGGGGTGCACACAAAAATACCAGATTGTAAAGTAGCGGGATATGCGTTGAGGTATACTGTAAAGACTGAGTTAAAGTGACCAAGATTTGGAGAGAAGCTCTTTGAAGCTGCCGAGTAATAAGGACGCAAAAACAAAGTGAGCAGTCCAGCAAGTGCAGGCTAAATTGAGGGATCAGATATCCGTTCTTCACCTTCCTGAGACGCTCTTCTATAACACCACACCAGCTCACACCAGAGACGGTGTGTTTGTGTGTGCATGTCAGTGTCAGTGTGTGAGCTGCAGTCAAATAGATCTGTGTGCTATGTTTTACTTGTGTTCACTATCCTTCCATAGAAAAAGTGCAATCTCGAGGCAAAATCTTACCAGTAACACTTTAAAACTGTGTGATTTTAATCAGTAAAAGCAAATTGCCGTATGCCCGGGTTAGTTTTTGCCACATCCCTCACTTAAAGCGTGAGTGAAGCCCATGTGAAGAAGGCAACACAGACCAGATAAGTCCGAAAAAGAAAAAGATGATGCAGTATTATCTGCTCAGAAATTGTGCCTGGTGGTTGTTTGAGCACACTGCAGCTGGTGCGGGATGAATTCACACGCAGGATTCCCACCCGAATGAGGCAAAAACTAATCCAGACCTATTTTAATTTTATCTTTTTATATTTGAACAGCAAACAAACAGGACATTATAAGATGGTGTAACTTTGTGAGTTTTTTATTGTGTTTATTATTGGTAGGTTATCTTTTTTTTCCTAATATTTTCCATTTCTATTATGATATAATAATAATGATTTACTCTATGTTTTTGTGTTTGGGGGTTTTATTATGAGATGTTGAATAACAAGTAGGTATTCCTCCAGGAATGTCAAAAAAAATTGGATAATCCTGACATAAATGATTTTTTAAAAATACTAATACTACTACTACTACTACTGCTTGTAATATCAATCAACCAGTCAATCAATGTTTATTTATATAGCCCTAAATCACAAGTGTCTCAAAGGGCTGCACAAGCCACAACGAGATCCTTGGTTCAGATCCCACGTCAGGGCAAGGAAAAACTCAACCCAGTGGGATGACAATGAGAAACCTTGGAGAGGACCCCTCCTTCCTGCCCCCCGGTGCAATGGATGTCACGTGGATCTAGCATAATATTGTGAAAGTCCAGTTCATATTAATAATACGAATAATATTAATACAAATAATAACATGGGTAATTAGTAATAGTGTTATTAGTATTAGTGTTTGGTTAAAAACAAACTCGTTAGATTTGACTACAATTTGGATTTACTTAATTAAGACATCCGTACCACTGTCAATCATGAGATCGACAGGCGGATCGGTGTAACGTCTTCAGTAATGCGGACGCTGTATCGATCCGTTGTGGTGAAGAAGGAGCTGAGCCGGAAGACAAAGCTCTCAATTTACCGGTCGATCTACAGGTATGTTCCCATCCTCACCTATGGTCATGGGCTCTGGGTTATGTACAAAAGGACAAGATCACGGGTACAAGCGGCCAAAATGAGGTTCCTCCGCCGGGCTGCGGGGCTCTCCCTTAGAGATAGGGTGAGAAGCTCTGCAATCCGGGAGGAGCCCAAAGTAAAGCCACTGCTCCTCCACATGGAGAGGAGCCAGATGAGGTGGTTCGGGCATCTGGTCAGGATGCCACCCGAACACATCCCTGACGTTGGATAAGCGGAAAAGAAAATGGATGGATGGATGGATGGTACCACTGTCAATTACCATTTGATCAGGTTTTAATTTATTAATTATCTTACATGTTTCTTAATTTAATTTTAGTATACTGTAGAAAAAAAAATCTGAATCTGTATGCAATGTTACCTGCTTTTGAATTTTAAGCCTGTTTCCTTGCAGGAGTTTACATGTGTAACGCTAAAACCTTGGGAGAAATCAAAGGGTTTCACAGCGGGGTATTCCATTTTGAACACCCAGTCAAGTTATCAAATATATTCCCTTTCCTTGTCAAATACACTGCAAAGGAATGGTTTAAATTTAAGGTGGCCCCTCTAATAATGAGATCTGTGGCAATTATTTAATAGTTCTGGACTGGAGTTCTGGATTCCATATTGTGTAGTATGTGTTTTGGTAGCCTCTTCATCACGAATCAGAATATGTGTGTGCAAAATTTTAATGAATTAGCAAATATGTCTGCCAGATGCATTGCTGCAGGTTGTAGCAATAAAATTAAAGAAGAGGTCAGCCTGCATAAATTTCCAAATAATGGACATATTACAAAAGAATGAACCTCTCCAGTCAAATTGACTGGTGCAATTTGATTCGGGACGGGCCGAGCCAGCGGGTTGTAATTTTCAGCGGTCATTCTATTGATTCTGACTTTGAAAAAGAAGGGTTGTGGTTGTAGTTTGAATGGAAAGAAGACTCAAGTGATTCTGTATTTTCTCAAACTGGATAATTAGGCTGACATTGAACAGTTGTTCTGTGGACTTTCAGGAAGTATGGGGTGGTCTCTTAAAATAGGTAAAGAAGACTGATATCAAATTTAACCCTGATTGAAAAGTAATTGAAATGTAGATAATCAATGAGCCCTTTGACTGCTTTGAGTGCAGTTGAGTGCCCTTTGAGTGCAGTTGTTTGTGGCTTCATGTCAATATTTGTCTGTACTTATTTGACTGATGCATGTCTTGTTTGTTTGTTACCCCTAGTTTATTATCAATATTTTTTTTGATTAATAGTTTTTGTGGGTTCATTGTTTCGGGGGAGAAAAATATCAACATTTAACATGTGTTTGATCGTATTTTTGGACTGTATACGTCAAATATTTCAATAAGCAATAGTTAAAATAAAAAAAACACTCAAGCGAAATGCGATTCGGAAAGTCAGATTCCCCCTTGAAGACCGAAAGACTAATTCAGAACTTGTGGAAAAACGGACAAAGAAAAACAAGACAAAAAGAAGGTAAGATGCTAGTATTCTATTTTATGTCTTTTACTACAGATGTTTTCTTCAAAATGCTTGAGGAAAATCTGACTGCATGAGAAAACAGGCTGTGGTGTCTATGGAAGAGAAGAAGGGAAGTCCAGCAATTAAGATTTGGTATATTTCTTTTTTGTGCATATTGTTAACCATATCAGTTTTGAAATAATAATAGACCAGATTGACAAAAACATGCAAATTAATCCAATAATAGTTTTTCATGCCTTTTTCCACACTGTCTAATGGGAAAATGGGCTCTAGTTTGGTAGATGACATCACACAAAGAGGGGGCGGTACATCAAGTCTGGCGATGGAAGGGGGGTGTTCAGAATACAAATATTTATCTACCTATTACTCAAAATCTAACTAATATTATGGGAAAGGAATGTCTGATTCATTTTAAGAAGTAAGAATCACTATTGTTAATTTTTTTTAATATTTATATATTTTTTTATACAAACCCCGTTTCCATATGAGTTGGGAAATTGTGTTAGATGTAAATATAAACGGAATGCAATGATTCGCAAATCATTTTCAACCCATATTCAATTGAATGCACTACAAAGACAAGATATTTGATGTTCAAACTTATAAAATGTTTTCTTTTTTTGGCAAATAATAATTAACTTAGAATTTCATGGCTGCAACACGTGCCAAAGTAGTTGTGAAAGGACATGTTCACCACTGTGATACATCAACTTTTCTTTTAACAACACTCAATAAAAGTTTGGGAACCAAGGAAACTAATAGTTGAAGCTTTGAAAGTGGAATTCATTCCCATTCTTGTTTTATGTAGAGCTTCAGTCGTTCAACAGTCCGGGGTTTCCGCTGTCGTATTTTACGCTTCATAATGCGCCACACATTTTCGATGGGAGACAGGTCTGGACTGCAGGTGGGCCAGGAAAGTACCCACACTCTGTTTTTACGAAGCCACGCTGTTGTAACACGTGCTGACTGTGGCTTGGCATTGTCTTGCTGAAATAAGCAGGGGCGTCCATGAAAAAGACGGCGCTTCGATGGCAGCATATGTTGTTCCAAAACCTGTATGTACCTTTCAGCATTAACAGTGCCTTATCAGATGTGTAAGTTACCCATGCCTTGGGCACTAATGCACCCCCATACCATCACAGATGCTGGCTTTTGAACTTTGCTTCGATAACAGTCTGGATGGTTCACTTCCCCTTTGGTCCGGCTGACACGATGTTAAATATTTCCAAAAACAATTTGAAATGTGGACTCGTCAGACCACAGAACACTTTTCCCCTTTGCATCAGTCCATCTTAGATGATTTCGGGGCCCAGAGAAGCCGGCGGCGTTTCTGGATGTTGTTGATAAATGGCTTTTGCTTTGCATAGTAGAGCTTTGACTTGCACTTACAAATGTAGTGACGAACTGTATTTAGTGACAGTGGTTTTCTGTAGTGTTCCTGAGTCCATGTGGTGATATCCTTTACAGATCGATGTCGGTTTTTGTACAGTGCAGTCTGAAGGATCGAAGGTCACGGTCATTCAATGTTGGTTTCCGGCCATGCCGCTTTTGTGGAGTGATTTCTCCAGATTCTCTGAACCTTTTGATGATATTATGGACCGTAGATGTTGAAATCCCTAAATTTCTTGCAATTGCACTTTGAGAAACGTTGTGCTTAAACTGTTTGACTATTTACACACACAGTTGTGGACAAAGGGATGTACCTCCCCCATCCTTTCTTGTGAAAGACTGAGCATTTTTTGGAAAGCTGTTTTTATATCCAATCATGGCACCCACCTGTTCCCGAATAGCCTGCACACCTGTGGGATGTTCCAAATAAGTGTTTTAATGAGCATTCCTCAACATTATCTGTATTTATTGCCACCTTTCCAAACTTCTTTGTCATGTGTTGCTGGCACCAAATTCTAAAGTTAAGGATTATTTGCAAAAAAAAAAATGTTTATCAGTTTGAACATCAATGATGTTGTCTTTGTAGCATATTCAACTGAATATGGGTTGAAAATGATTTGCAAATCTTTGTATTCTGTTTATATTTACATCAAACACAATTACCCAACTAATATGGAAACTGGGTTTGTAAATGGCTGTAATGATAATGTCAATGAGGGATTCCAAAAGTAATGTCTGCTATGTTGGAATTGTTATCAATATTGATACTGTTGTTGATAATATTCATTTTTGTTTGACTGATTTTGGATTGTTTTGTGTCATGTTTTTGTGTCCTCTCAATTGCTCTGTTTATAGCTATTCTGAATGATGCAGGGTGGCGTTTGGTTTTGGAATTAGACTTGCATTATTATGGTAATTTTGCATATTGTTTTGTTTGAGTGATTAATTGAAAAAAATTAAACATTGTTTTTTTAAATTATAAAAGAAGCAAAAAATACATAAAGAGTACTTGTTGGTGAAATGTGGGCTATCTGGGCGCTATGGTTCCGCTAATGTTAATGAGCTTGGGGGAAAATATGAACCTAACTTACAAAGAGTGTAAGTCAAGAAAAGACAGGAAAGGATCTTGACAAAATTAATTTTAGTGGGAAGACATCTGTGTGTTGTTAATAACTCACCGGACCTCTCAGCTCAATAAGTTCCTGTCTCATCTGCACGATGAGGTGGTCTTTAGCCATTAGGGTGCGATATAGACGTTCATTAAACTCGATCAACTCTCCGTGCATCTCGGCCACCTGTAACACACACAAGCACAAATTGGCACGTTATGTCATTAAAACCCAGAGCTGTAATAAAAATGGAAAACAATTAAATTTACAATTCTCGGTTGTACACAGAGAAGGAGCAGTCCAGGTGGAGTCTAATTAGAATTGACAGCAGGACAGATTTTGGGAAACAGTTTAACTACATCCTGTGGTGGAGGGACGGAGCCAAACGGGGAGCAGATCCAGCGTGAGAAAAGTGAAGTAGGCACAAGCAGTTCAGAATTCTGCCAGCCTGCTAATCAATTGTCTTCAGTATTAACGAACCGTGACAGTGTTATCCACAATTCTGTGCGCTCATGCAAATAGTTCTGACAAATGACAATGTGTGTGTATGTTGGATGCCCCATCTTCTTAAACTGGCCAGACAGGGCAGATAGGTCTCTGTCGTGAGACTGACAGCTGTGACACACACTGTGCTTTACACAAGGCACCTGCTGTCACAACCACTTCAGCAGGGTGATGTCACGCGATTAGCAGGTGAGACCAGTTCTGGCACCACTGTTACTATAAGATCGACCGGTAGCCCTTAACTTTTTCACATTCCATTTGAAACAGCATGTCACAGTGTCCTCTTGTGCATACTTGACCGCAAAGTTGCTGGAGTAAAGCCAGAAGAACTTTGCATAGTCTAAAATGAAACACAAATATTCCAGCAGGTGATGTAGAGAATTGACAAGCAATGGAAGTACCGTAAATAATCACTTTGTAAATCAGGGGTCAAAAGGCCTTCTTTCAGGATGAATGTACAACATCTCGTACGGAGTCAAACAAGTGGGAATTACATCTTACATTATTTACAGCACAAATATTGACAATACAGTTGTGGTCAAAATTATTCAACCCCCACACAATTTTGGTGTTTTAGCAAGTTGGACATTTATTCTGTATTTTGTTTATAGTCATATCAAATAAAGATGCATTAAATAGACAAATGCAACTTGAATTACAACATTATATTTTGTAACATACCCAACAGTGTAATTTCTCTTAATATCTCATTGACAAAATTATTCAACCCCTTGAAGATCATAACTCTTAAGAACAGAATTTGAAAAAGGTCTTTTCAATCAGGTGTTGAAAACACCTGTAGATTAACCATAACGTGCAACAATTAAACTGATTGAAAAAGACTGTGACGCTCAGCTTCATGTAGATGGTCAATGGTGTATTTGCAACATGGTGAAGTCCAGGGAGTGGTCAAAGAAGTCAAGAAAGGAGGTAATTTCTCTTCATCAGAAAGGATATGGATATAAGAAAATAGCAAAGACATTACACATTCCAAGAGACACAGTTGGGAGCATAATTCCCAAGTTTAAAGCTAAAGGCACAGTGGAAACACTACCTGGGCGTGGTAGAAAGAGGATGCTGTGTGTGTACAGTGGTGAAAAACCCCCGGGTAACAGCTGAGGAACTACAACAGGACATTGCAGAGGGGGGAACTCAGGTTTCGTCCCAGACAATAAGGCGCGCACTCCATGCCAGAACTCCCAGGCGCACCCCACTTCTGACTACCAGGCACAAGGAAAATAATCTGGACGGACAACCCCAAAGGTTTTGGGAAACTGTTTTATGGAGTGATGAGACAAAACTGGAACTCTTTGGGCCTATGAATCAACGTTATGTCTGGAGGAGAAAAAATGAAGCTTACAAAGAGACGAACACCTTTCCTACTGTTAAGCATGGTGGGGGGTCAATCATGCTCTGGGGCTGTTTCTCTGCCTCAGGTACCGGGAACCTCCAGCGCGTTCAAGGCATTATGAATTCTATTTCCTACCAGGATATATTAGCTGCAAATGTCATGAAGTCAGTGACGAAGCTGAGGCTTGGGAGACGTTGGACCTTCCAACAGGACAACGATCCCAAGCATACCTCCAAATCAACATCAGAGTGGTTGCAGAAGAAGGGCTGGAAGACTCTGCAGTGGCCTTCACAGTCGCCAGACCTAAATCCTAGAAAAAACCTGTGGTGGGACTTGAAGAAGGCAGTTGTAGCACGCAAGCCCAAGAATATGAATGAAGTAGAGGCCTTTGCCCAAGAGGAATGGGCTAAAATACCAGTAGATCGTTGCAAGAAGCTTGTGTCCGGTTATGTATCACGTTTGAAGGGTGTTCTACTAAGTACTAAAGATGCATGTAACTAGGGGATTAAATAATTTTGTCAATGAGATATTGAGAAAAAATTCCTTTTTTGGTATTTTGTAAAATGCAGTGTTACAATTTAAGTTGCATTTGTCTATTTGACACATCTTTATTTGATATGACTATAAACAAAATACGGAATAAATGTCCAACTTGCTAAAACACCAAAATTGTGTGGGGGTTGAATAATTTTGATCACAATTGTAGAAATGCCATGTTGTGTGACTGCATTCAAAGGCAATGTCAAACTAATCATTGAGAGCCTACATGTATGATAAACACAACCACTTAAGTACCCAAATATGCATTCAGCTCTCCGGTCAAAAACAGTGCAATGAATTTATAATACACAAAAAATACCATAACGACCTTAATATAATAAGACAAATCTGAATTAAACACCTCTCTACCTGTTCTATGAAAAAATAATATCATGTTTTCAACAGCAGTGACATATTGAGTACTTTAATGGTTCTCATTCCATTATGCAGGTCCACCTTAATGTTTTGGTTGGTGAGTGTATAGTGCAAAGCAGAATAATTTCAGGGGTACTGATAAAAAATTTAAAAAAAAATGTCTATTCAGCTTTATTTTAATAGTTTTATGAATAACTAACGTATTTCTGTATCACTCCGAAGTATAACTCGTACCAGTCATAAAATACTTCATAAAGATTTCAGATCTGGGGTGCCAATTACGTTGATCTGAAGCTACCGGTTGATCGTGGAGAGGTATAAAATAAATTTATTTACAGATCATCACTCTTCATTCTGACGTCTTATTCGTCCCTTGGTTGACATACACAGCAAGCGAGGACCTTGTGAGATGACCGCTGGCTGGTGTGAGCCCAATGTGAAGAAAAAAAACAACGGCACAGTTCCTGTCTTCACAATAAAAGCGCAGGTTTATCCTGCCTGCGCTAACAAAATAAGAGTCTCAAAAAACTAGCGTACTCAAACTAGGGAGTTACCGAGTTAGCCTTCAATGTAAAAGATATAAAAATGATTATGGAGCTGGACAAATAAGAAGCTGAAAGCCAACCACTTTCATGTGGAATTGGAAAGAAAAGAGGATTTTTGTGGAACGTATCAGCATCTACTATAAATCTTGTGTGATAAATATCAATGCAAGTCATCAGAATAAGGTAATACACCAACTTATATTCTTAGATTATATATATACAGTGGGGCACAAAAGTATTTAGTCAGCCACCGATTGTGCAAGTTCTCCCACTTAAAATGATGACAGAGGTCTGTAATTTTTATCATAGGTACAATTCAACTGTGAGAGACAGAATGGGAAAAAAACATCCAAGAATTCACATTGTAGAAATTTTACAGAATTTATTTGTAAATTATGGTGGAAAATAGGTATTTGGTCAACCATTCAAAGCTCTCACTGATAGAAGGAGGTTTTGGCTCAAAATCTCACGATACATGGCCCCATTCATTCTTTCTTCAACACGGATCAATCGTCCCGTCCCCTTAGCAGAAAAACAGCCCCAAAGCATGATGTTTCCACCCCCATGCTTCACAGTAGGTATGGTGTTCTTGGGATGCAACTCAGTATTCTTCTTCTTCCAAACACGACGAGTTGAGTTTATACCAAAAAGTTCTATTTTGGTTTCATCTATATATATAATGTTTAAAGACCATTTAAGTGGATAAATCAAGGTTTCACTGTATGGACCATTTCAATTTGAGATGCTATAGGAAAAAGTGTGAGTCATTTAATATTACCACTAACACAATAAAAAATCATTTAAAAAAAATGGCTATTAAATTGCCAAATATTACAGTGCCAGGTTAAAGACACCCTTGTAATTAGGGCTCTTAACAAAGTCTTTCATCAACACAACAGAAAAGCTCTAATGAAAAATGCCTTTGATTTGTGCATCTCTTTGTTTCCCAGTATATGGCTATTTAACTGCAGCTCAGAAGCTATGAAGAGAATATCAATGTGCGTGTGTCCTCGGGCTGCCACTTAAATCTCTCCTCAGCCAAATACAACCCAAGCTTCTGAGGAGTCATAAAATAAAAAGGTAGATACCACGCCTTCACATCCATGCGGCTGAGTTTAGAAATACTATTTTCTACTTTACATATAAAGAAGTCTTGAGGGAAATACTAATGAAATAAACGTGCTGTGGGTCAAGTCGACTGAATTACTACTTTAGAGGAATACAAGACTCCCTTAAAGATATTAGTTGTGTGAGGTATTTAAATAACTGGTTTAAATTATCTTAGAATGTGTAAAAATAAATTAAACAACTATATTACTTTCTTCAATCTTTAACGAGTTCTCTGGCCTCTCCCATTGTTCTAAGTATTCCTTGAGCCAATGAGTGCTGTCAAACAAATCATTGTATGTAATGCAACAGGACTTGCTGCAGTCAATCATGATCACTAAGGAGAAGTTAATCGACCATCATCCAAATCCTTCCACACCACTTGTAAAGTAGTAGCTCAACTTACAAGTTTAATTGGTTCTGTGACAGAGTTCATAACTCAAAACGCTTGTATCTTAAATCAACATAACCTATTGAAATGAACTGAAATCAATTCAATTTGTAATTGGCCTGCCCAAAACAGTACCATATTATTACATAATATGCCTTAAAAAACTAACTTTTAGAAAAAAAATAGTGTACAAAACAATACAATAGAATGTACTACAAACAACTATTAAAAAAAATAACAATAATGTATAGCATTTACCTAGGAGAGTATGACCTTCTCGCTGCTTCTCCGTCAAACACACTATCAGCAGCTTTTATGTAATTTCACGGATAAATGTCTGCCATTTACATGTTACTTCAACATGCGTGGCTGGAATTATACTCCTTCTCCAATATGGTGCACACTAGCAGTGATAAGCTTGAAATGCTTTGCTAACTTAGTGACAACTTTTGTCAAGTGTTTAAGGATTTTTTTCTTTAATTCTATGAATACAACCCACTTCTTCTTTTCAGAGCTGTCCTTTACGCTTACTGTCTTCCATCCCCTGGTTGGAAAATGTATATGCTTGCATTTATTTCTGATGCATTACTAATTTAGTAACATAGAGCATAATATAAATATAGAGCAAAATAACACTGACGATAAATAAAATAAGTACAAATTGGTGTTATTTTAATACTAAATATGGAGTAAAAATAGCTATATAAAGTGTTATCACATTACTTTGACCAGTGTGAAAAAGCAACAATGTTAAATAATTCTACACATTTCATTGTTAATTCTGACACTAAATTGAGTAGAATTAACTCTGAAAAGTTGACACTGGCCATTGAGTAAATTTTACTCTATTTTTCAGTGGGACCAAATGTTATCCGAAACCGAGTTAATATTACCTCTTTAAAAGTTAATCCAACATACTGTTTTTTACTGTGCAGTAACGTCAGGGGCCTCATGTAAAAAGGGTTGTGTGGATGTTCTACTAAAAATAGACGTTCGTTAAAATTCAGAAAACTACGTACGCAATTGGAATGTATCAAAATATGTGCATGCATAAATACAAGCACATTTATTTTTTGCATCGTAATCAACTTGGAAATGATTGCACGAGTTTGCTTGGCTAGGCACGCTCTTTTATACATTCTCAAATCATGTTAGAAGGCGCCACGTGCCTGATTTCTGCATGCCCTGTCCAATAACAAGTTAGGAGGATGTCCTTGTTCCTGCTGTTTCGAGCAAACAACAGCGGGTTGAAATCGTACAAAAGCTGTGTGCTCCGGAATCCTCAGACAGGGTGAAATTAAAAAAAACTAATTGTCAGGCACGGGGAAGAAAATGAAGTAGAAGATAGATGTAGGTCGCCAAAAAAGACGAGAGTTTGAAAAGATAGTCGCTGAGTCGATGAAACTAGCTACGTAGGTGTCCCCTTCCGCTCTGTGTGTTTTTCCCGAAGTCCAGCAGCAGACGATGTTCCCCAAGGCAGACGACCATCCATCAATATGATATGTAAAACTTTAAAGAGTAAGCGATTTAGATTACCCCTTATATAAATATAATTTGTGTAATGCCCAACAAAATGTGTTAATACAGTATGCCGCCCACAACAAGGTTACCATTTCATGTGAACTTTATTTTATATTAAAACCTATCAGCGCTCTCAAAAGGGATATGAACAAATTTGACTTTTGTTTGATTACTCAATTTATTATAACAACCCAGGAGAGGACTGTCGCATCCATACGTGACAGTCGGCCCCAGCCCTCCAAGATCCCTGGTTTCAGAGGTGCCAGCGAGCCGCCGGATTCTGCCCGCAGAATTCACAGAAACACATTGTGACAGCCTGCTCAGTGGCCTTGTAGTTAGAGTGTCCGCCCTGAGATTGGAAGGTCATGAATTCCAACCCCAGCCGAGTCATACCTAATACTATAAAAAATGTGACCCATTACCTCACTGTTTGGCACTTAGCATCAAGGTTTGGAATTGGGGGTTTAATCACCAAAATGATTCCCGAGCGTGGCCACCGTTGCTGCTCACTGCTCCCCTCACCTCTCAGGGGGTGGAACAAGGTAATGGGTCAAATGCCGGGGGTAACTGTCACTTCCACAGACAGTTTGACTATCAGTGGTACTTTAACTTTAAGCAGTAGGTGACAAAATGGTCGCTACATTCTGCTAAATATAATATGAAACATTAAATGGATTGGCGAAAAAGTAGATTTTGGGTCTTTGTCTCGGTCGTTTTTACAACGTTGAATCAAATGTTGGTAAAGCCCGAACATCTGTGTGTGTGGCCAAAGCCTCCACAGCATGTGGAAATGTATGTACGTGAAGCATGAAGCTCACAATTCTATTTATAATGTCAGTCTTGATACATCTTAACTTTGCCGTGAAAAAGGGCGTATGCCATGTTTTTGTGCGAAAGCAAGCTTGATACATGAGGCCCTGGATGTTTAGGGTGGATCTTTGTGGCATTTGCTGTGCTAAATGTTGTTGTGGATGCTTGTAACAGCAAAACAGTTAGCAGGGAGACAGCCCTTATGTAAAAACACTCTTAGTTGAGGTACCGCTGTATGAGACTTATGTATATGTATTAGGGCTGTGAATCTTTGGGTGTCCCACGATTCGATTCAATATCGATTCTTGGGGTCACGATTCGATAATATATCGATTTTTTCAATTTGATTCTCAATTCCAAAACGATATTTTTCCGATTCAAAACGATTCTGTATTCATTCAATACATAGGATTTCAGCAAGATCCACCCCAGTCTGCTGATATGCTAGCAGAGTAGTAGATTTTTTTTTTTTTAAAAAGCTTTTATAATTGTAAAGGACAATGTTTTACCAACTGATTGCAAGAAGGTAAATTTGTTTTAACAATTAAACAAACCAATAATAAGACTTATTTTATCTTTGTGAAAATATTGGACACAGTGTGTTGTCAAGCTTATGAGATGCGATGCAAGTGTAAGCCACTGTGACACTTTACTTTTATTTTTATAAATGTCTAATGATAATGTCAATGAGGGATTCGTAATCATTGCTATGCTGAAATTATAACTAACATTGATACTGTTGTTGGTAATATTAATTTTTGTTTCACTACTTTTGGTTTGTTCTGTGTCGTGTTTGTGTCTCCTCTCAATTGCTCTGTTTATTGTAGTTCTGAGTGTTGCTGGGTCAGGTTTGGTTTTGGAATTGGATTGCATTGTTATGGTATTGCTGTGTAGTGGTTTGTTGGATTGATAAAAATATAATAATAATAATAATAATGATCGATTTCTTAAAAATGAGAATCGATTCTGAATCGCACAACATAAACGATTCGATTCGTAATCGAATCGATTTTTCCCACACCCCTAATATGTATACATATTTATGTACGACTTAGGTATGGATTTGAACCTGTAGGTACAAATCTGACACTTCATAAACTATTATTTAAAATTTTTACACCCAATGTATGCTTTTAAAATCATTAAACATGTCTGCTGTGTTATCATTTTGTCCTGGAAAGTATAAACAGCAAGTGAGGCAAAAATCATCTCTTTGTCAACAACAACAGGGAACAGAAAATGGAAAATCCAAGTCCTTGAAACTGTAATGCTCTCCTCAACATAACAGCTTTCAAAACTCAATTATTTTTAGAGTCTTGCAGCTCTTAATTATAAAAGAACAAAATAAATTTTAAGCACGAGTAACACAATTAATTCTCAGAGAGCTAATCAGTTTTCTTTTTCTGACTTGTGCATCCATAACCATATATATATATATATATATATATATATATATATATATATATATATATATATATATATATATATATATATATATATATATAATTTTCTACAGATCAATTATACAGTATATAAACCTTCAGTTTGACTTGCATTCTCTTCCTTTTACAGTAAGCATCCCATAGTTGCCATCATCCACTCCCAAGGTGATGTGTCTATAATGAAGGTTTGCATCAGGTCAGAAACATCTGCAGGATGAGGAAACTAGTGGTTGAACAAATAAATGACCACAGAAAATGGTCATTACATCACCCAGTGGCAACTTTCAAATAATTAAAGGGCACTGTGAGAACGAGTTGGGAGTTTAATTAAATCCCATTTTCCATTATTTTTTGTAATGGACAAAAACAATGGTGATAATTGGATCCAAAGACCACCAATACACACACAAGGATTAATTAATCAACGAGCAAGACAATTAATTTGTCTTGCATTTGAATATGTCTACTTCCTAAATCCTCCTGTCTGACATTTTATTGAAAAGGTGCTTGTTTTAGCAATGGTGGACAAACATAACAATCAATAATTATGATCCCTATATTGTCTCGGACGTGACGCAATGACATAGCAGTTGAAACTGGGACAAACAAAAATCATCTATTCCAGGATTTTTTTATTCATTGTTCAGAAAAGGCAACGTGAAAGAAAATCTGTTTTAAACTTGTTTTTAGGACTGTAAAGGTAAAATACCTCACAACATCTTCTGCCAAAGGGAAATTACTCATGACAAATGCAGTGCACTATTGCTAACGCTGTCATCTTTACCCTTTATTCTGTGTAAGCAAGAACAAATTGGCATCGTTCGTCAACTGCAACGCAAAATAATGCATCTTACCATAAGCAACCTCGTTTACCAGAGTAGACTTGATGGTCTCAGCACAATTCTAACATTTGAAATGGTCTATTTGGATTATATGACAACCTTATATGCATTTATTTGGTTTAAATCAGTGGACCTCAAACTTTTTTCACCAAGTACCACCTCAGAAAACACTTGGCATTCCAAGTACAAACTAACTAATAATAAAATAACATTTTAAAAGGTCTATTTGGATTGTATGAGGACACTATATGCATTTATTTGGTTTAAATCAGTGGATCTCAAACTTTTTTCACCAAGTAGCACCTCAGAAAACACTTGGCATTCCAAGTACATCCATCCATCCATTTTCTACCGCCTATTCCCTTTGGGGTAGCAGGGGGCGCTGGTGCCTATCTCAGCTACAATCGGGCGGAAGGCGGAGTACACCCTGGACAAGTCGCCACCTCATCGCAGGGCCAACACAGATAGACAGACAACATTCACACTCACATTCACACACTAGGGCCAATTTAGTGTTGCCAATCAACCTATCCCCAGGTGCATGCCTTTGGAAGTGGGAGGAAGCCGGAGTACCCGGAGGGAACCCACGCATTCACGGGGAGGACATGCAAACTCCACACAGAAAGATTCCGAGCCCGGGATTGAACCCCAGACTACTCAGGTTCCAAGTACATAATAACCAATAATAAGTAGTCCCAAATATGCATTAAAAATAAGGAAAAGGTTTTATTCAACAAATATACTTAATATCAATGGTCACTTTAATATTACACACAGTTTGAACAGTAACACTGTGTTTGAATATTTAATTAGGTGATTCTTTGGCGTACCACTAAATGGAGCCCGGGTACCACTAGTGGTACACATACCACGGTTTGGTAATCCCTGGTACTTTTTCAAATTCAGACTAATTACAGGCAGGGTTAAGTGTTGCAGAGTGAGCCTCTACTTCCTGAAAAAGTTATATTTGCGAGAATATTTTACGGCATTTTCCATTTACTCTCTCACCATAGGAACTAGGGTTGTACGGTGTACCGGTAGTTCTATAGTACCGCGATACTAATAAATCATTTTCGGTACTATACCGTCTCTGAAATGTACCGGTGTACGTTGTTTCAGTTGATCTAGAGTGTGAATAATCTGATTTTTTTTTTAATAATTACATGACCGCCCTAATAATAAGACATTGCATAACGTTGACTGCATATTGGAATCACGTGCATTTCTCTGAGTCACTTCAGCACATCTGCTCCTCAACAGGAGGAAACATGGCTGAAAGACGGAAGATAGCAAAAGGGTGAAAAAGAGCCAAAGGAACGAGCGTGAGCGAAGACTGATATAGACATCACAAGCTGTTCTGACCGCTATTCACTGGAAGTACAGAAAAGGCAAAACATCTACGGTGAAACACGGGGAGAGAGAAAGGAGTAAAGTGTGAGAAAGATGAGAGCAGCAGATGGACCACTTGAAAAGGCAAAGATGGGTGTTTGTAAAAAGGCTAAATCTGGCCAATGATATAGCTCCTTGTCACCACTCGGATCACACATTGTTTTGTGTATGTGCTTTTATTACCAACAAAGGTTGTGTAACTGTCAGCCTTTTTTCTCTCTTGTTTTATAGTTCCATCATAAGCAGAATCACATGTGTTTTTTGTTCCTGTCTTCACCTCACTGAGCAACTTATTTCACTGATAAAACTTTGTCAGTACCAAGATCGTAATAGCTGGTAGTTATGGAAGCACACGATGATGTTTTAATTATTTGCAAACAAATATGTGCCTCCCTGATGCTAAATGATTGTGATCTATAATTGTGTTGTTGTGGTCAGGCAAGGAATACAACTCCCAGATAATTGACCGTTTATTAAATTCCCAGCTTGAACACACTAATACAACCCTTACTCTAATTAGACATGGCAGGCTTACCATCATTTCTTCATATGCCATTGAGGGTGTCTTTTTTTATAGCAATAACTTCATCGACTTAATCATTTCCCACATAGAAAATAATGGAAAGTGACTAAATAAATAATTCCTACCCTTTTGAACATGTTAATAAAGTACAATTTTTTGGTTTGAATCAGTGATTTCCCAACTGTGTGCAATGTTACAGTGTTCAAACATTACATATACTTGATGAATTAAACTTTGTTTTTAACAAATATTTAGGCCTATTACGCTACTGTATTTTAATGTTGGTCATTATGGTGCTACTTAGAGACACAAGTTTTTTTCTAAGGTGGTACTTGGTGAAAACGTTTGAGAACCACTGGTTTGGATCAATATTTATCCCTAGTCACATAATTCTAGGGAAGAGGTTTTTCAAAGTGTTGCAGAGGGAGCCTGCCTGAATACATATAGGACACAATAAGTAATAAAACAAGATGTTAAAGCCCACTTAAGAACATTCAGTTTTTTTGGCGCCAGTGAACCAAAGCAGTAGTGTTTTTCCAGAAGAAGACCACATTTCCCATGAAAACTAGGGCATATAGTGTCAAACTGACATGAATGCCGCTGTAATATTGACACAAATATTAATGTTGTGGTCCGCTGCGTGGATCATATTCTGTTTAGGTTTTTTGGGTCGCGTGTGTTTTTCTATTAGTCTTGGACTCCTTTTGTTCCTGTTTATGCACCTCTGAGTTTGTTACCATAGCAACTTATTACTTTCACCTGCCGCTTGTGTTCCTGACGCACAAATGTTTGTCATCACTGACATTATTATTTAAGCCTGCCTTTGCCAGTTAGTCGGCTGGCTGGCTTCTTTGTTTTTTGCATCACACGACTGCCACGTAAGTTTATTCTTGTCTACTAGACCCTGCTAAGTATCACAGTCTGTGCTAATTGTTAGCCTTAGCTTCCGGTGCGCTCGGCACCTCATCCAGTCGGTTTGTTTTCTGTTTTTGTACCAGTATTGTTATTTTAAAATTAAATCAAGTTGCTACCTGCAAGTCCTGCCCGGTTTTCATCCTTTGCATCCTGGGAGAACAAAAATCCCGCATCACCATGCGACACGAACGTGACAATTATGTCTTTAATGGCTAAGCTGATGTTAGTAGCATACACAATCAAGAAATTATCTTGGATTGCGCTACAAACATGACACTACTACAAAGCATGTATCGGGGATGATGCATGTCTAAAGCAAAGTAAGACTGGCGGGAGAGTGTTTTTGGAAAGACGTAGTGTGGAACTGCGAACTATCACGCTACCAAGCAAATTTCCCCAAGCTAACATTGGCATTATCATTTGGATTTGATCATCGAAAAGTACTTACTAGTTTGGCAGAACAGAGCCAAGGCAACATAGGTCTGAAATACCTCGTCTTTGAACTCACGCCAGCGAGTGAAAGCTGGGGCAATGTTGATCCTGGCTGTTCTTATAATCAGGGAAAGCGCCGTTTATCTTTTTTGGTCTTTTTAGACAAAAATGTCAGCTTTGATCACACATCAGGGCAAGAAAAAATTAAACCCAATGGGATTAAGGAGAAACCTTGGAAGGGGACGCACATGTGGGGACCCCCCTTGGGTGACAATGAATGCCAAGTGGATCCAGTTATTAGCGTGAGAAGTAGGTTAGATATAGTTATATAATACGATTCAAATTTAGAGTAAGATTTCTAATTCGGTCCTAATATTTGAGTGGGCCCCGATCTCAAAAAGGTTAGGAACCCTTGCTTTGCTTTATACAATGCTGCAGCTAATTTATAATTTTTTTTCCAAGTTCACAAGCTTCACATGCTGCCCATAAATTCAGTGAAGTCACATCAGACAAATGAAATTGCCGAACAGGTCATGGTGGACCAATGAAATTGTTCATGTTAAATTCAAATACCCAATCATTTAGTCAGCCATTTAGCGCCTGAAGGATTCAGCCATGTCATGGTGAAAAAAAAAACTAAATGAACAAGATGCAACCCCAAAAGGTGAAGACAATTTTCATAGTTTCAGCGCGCAGGAAGAGAACGACGAAGACTGCGCTCTATTACTTTTCCATTAAGCTACTACTGTATGCTGTGTTAAGACACTGTGTTGTTAAATTTTTGAATTAGCAAATGTGCCTGTGTTGATATTTCATGTTTCAAAACCTGCAACATATAGATTTGTGCGGCCAATATATGTATAATAAATAAATAAATATAAATCAGTCAGAAATTTGATGGGCGCGGCTTGTATTTAGGTGTGCTTTAAGCCCGTAAATCATGCAGTCCATGCACCTTTTACAAATACTAACAACTTGGCATAGATTAACATAATACTCGTGTAAAATCTTGAAAACCAGTTGAAAAATTGCCAGAATATTGGCAGTTTTGACTTTTAAAGGCTGTGATCAGAAACTTTTGATCAGCTGACAGAAGCATATTCAAGTTTTAATGCAGTTTTCAATAAATGCTATATGAGACTTTGAACCTGTATTGCATCTAACGTATCATTGTCAGTATGATACAGTTTTGAGTTTTATGGATTCTTAATCATATACTGCCAGTGCAGCTGCTATTGCAGTAGAGCTTCTTTGTTCAAAAAAGAACAAGTCACCGTTTTATTCGGATCACAGATCAGTTCAAATTGTGTGCTTTTCTAACATTACATGCACACCTGGTGCAAAAAAACTAAATTGTTGTCTAATTCTATGATAACAATGTATAGAGGGCTTTTCTAGACACTGTAAATCCATCATTCATTCAGTCCAGTGACACTATGATGGCGATAAGCTATAATAGAAGACACAGCTGGTCTGGCATTGACTGACAGAATTGTGGCTGCAAATTTGTGACTATAGCCTCTACCAAACATTTGTTTACATTCGTACACAAGTGTAACTGGCACTGGCAGTAAGGCGGGGGAAGTGTCTTGCCCAAGGACACAACGGCAGTGACTAGGATGGATTTGTACCAGGAACCCTCAAGTTTCAAAACAATCACTCTACCATCTGAGCCACGTCGCCCCTATTTTGATATGATTATGAAAATTTAGTAGTATCCAATACAGGCGGAGCTGGAGGCCGGATTACAAAGGCTCATTTAGTTGTTGTTTCTTTGACACAGAAAAATAATGTAAAAATCCTGCAAATTGTGAATCTATCTAAAACACAACAGCATAATGCTGTGTGAAAGGAAGCATCCCGAATACTGTCAACTTTTTTGGGGTGGGGATTGACCCTGGTGGCTTGTAATTCTTATACTTGTTCCAAATGTTTTCTTATGTTTAATTAATGAGCGCGTAGATCAATGGAAGAGTCCAACTCCCACTGGAAGTTTTTGACCTATATATTCAAACACCCTCTCCCCTGTAGTTCTTAGTTTAAGACACAAGGTAGATAGAATGTACAGGACAGTAAATGAATCAAACTAATGTATATGTGCTGAAAATGTAAATGTATTGTCACATTAATTGCAGTGCAGTTAGGCTATATTTGTTAAAATAATTATGATTATGAATGTCTGCAGAATTATAAAAAGAAAACATGAAACGGTGAGAGTAAAATACTACAAATAGAACATACAGTACATACACACAATCATCACAGTGAAACTTCATGTTAGACACATTCTGCATATCAACCTGTCAAAGTTGGAGTACATTTTACCTGATTTTGTGAAAATGGGAAAGACAAATGGTTTCAAGTCAAAGCTCATTCATGTGTAGTTCTTTTTTTCCATTAAAACCAGTAGTACTACTGGTAGCACGAGTCAGTATCTGCAGCCTACAAAAGTTGATCAACATGCACTGTGGTGGGAAAGTTTACTGTATTTTAACACTATATCAGGGCAATGCAATACTGGTGGCTGTAAGGGACCTAAACCCAGCAGCAGGAACATAGTCTTTCTGCAAGAGGGAACAACCTTATGTGACTATTGTGTCAGCAGTGGGGATGACCATAATGGCACCAGTGCCAACGTTAAATGAAAAGCTGAGTTCATATCAATGCCTCATTTTGGTGGTAAAATAATAATTACCGGTACTATCAATTTATAGTTTTTTTTAATGAAGTGGCACCAAAATGAGGCAAACATACCACTGCCAGGGTCAACTGCCGTGTTGACCCCACGGTTGTGGGTTAGTTTTTCACCTGCATACACAACGGTGAGCATAGTTTTCTCTATCTACCCGCTGTCCCTCTACTCTGTCCCTCTATCTCAAATGAACTAGTGGAGACAGATATCCCCCACACATAGCCTGGGTTCCGATTGTGGTTTCTTCCTTAGAAAGAGCTATTGATTACCTCCATAGCCAAGTGCTTGCTAATGTGGGCCTCTGTTGGTGCTCATGTATGAGGCACGTTTACTTGACTAAGTTACCTATTTTACTAAATTAATACTTGACTCTTGCATGTACATTTAACTGACACTGTTTTAATGGCAGTATAACATCACCACAGTCATGTACCAATACGGTATTAAAATATATACAATTTTCCTTAACAAAATAAATCGTCGAGTGCAGTGGTTCTCAACCTTTTTTCAGTGATGTACCCCCCGTGAACATTTTTTTAATTCAAGTATCCCCTAATCAGAGCACAGCATTTTTGGTTGAAAAAAAGAGATAAAGAAGTAAAATACAGCACTATGTCATCAGTTTCTGATTTGTTCAATTGTACAACAGTGCAACAAAATGCTAATTTGTAGTGGTATTTCTTAAACTATTTGGCAAAAAAGATGTACAAATAACTAAAAACTTGTTGAAAAATAAACAAGTAATTCAATTATAAATAAAGATTTCTACACATAGAAGTAATCATCAACGTAAAAAAGTGCCCTCTTTGGGGATTGTAATAGAGATCCCTCTGGATTCATGAACTTAATTGTAAACATTTCTTCACAAAAAAAGAAATCTTTAACATCAATATTTATGGAACATGTCGACAAAAAATCTAGCTGTCAACACTGAATATTGTATTTTTTGAATTTCTTTTCACAGTTTATGAACTTACATTAATATTTTGTTGAAGTATTTTTCAATAAATATATTTATAAAGGATTTTTGAATTGTTGCTATTTTAAGAATATTTAAAAAAAATCTCACGTACCCCTTGGCATACTTTCAAGTACCCCCATTTGAGAACCACTGGTCTAGTGCACAATAAATATGCAGAAGCAAAACTCTTATTGGCTACCATTTAAATAATTTCGGTTTTGCCCTCAAAGCCTTCTTGTATCCAGAGATGTACTCCCTGAGCTTGTAAACAATAAGAATAAACACCCACAACAAATATTTAGTAATAACAAGAAAAAGGAAAAGATAAATATCGATCTAATCACTTCAGTATAGTTTATATACTGATATTATACGAGGGTATCAGTAGTTTCAAATTCTGAATCGATCTGCAACAGCAACGTGGCATGTTGATGCCGGAGGTCGTCTATCCAGGAAGGGGCGGAACGACAGCAAGCAGCTTGCAGGTAAGAAGAAAAGATTTATTCGCATAAATCATGGGCAACAATACCAAAAAAACGTGCATATAGCACTACAAGCTAACGGGATAGCTACCTAGAAAATACTAAGGTGGAACTTAGCGCAAGAAACAAAAGGAATACGTTGCATGAGAGCAAACTAAAGCAGGATGAGTGAGGCAAAAAGGCAGGACTAAATAGCTCTCTGATTAGTGCTCGGCAGCAGCTCAGCATGCCAAACACAATTTAGAGGCAGGTCAAAACAAAAAGCACCAATGACAACCAAAAGACACAAACTCAAGGATAGTGAACTGAAACCATAAGTGAATCACAACCTCAATGAACGTAAACTAACTATGATCCGGGCAACGGATCAGCCCTACATTACATTGAAGCTTCAGCGATTAGCTTTTTGTGTCATTCCTTATTACTTCTTTTTCAAAAGTTCATAAATATTGTGTTTGCAGAGAAATTTCCTGAGAGTGCATGAGTGTGTGCCTTTAAAAGGCGGGGCCTGTGGTCAAGTGTAACGTGACGTCAGCGAGAGCGCGCTCATTAGCTGTTTTAGCTCAGCATTGATAGTCTGCGAACTGGAATGTTTTCACTGATAGTTAATAAAGCGGTTGAACATGTGTCAATGGCTGTGTCTTTGTCCAGAAATGGGGTATTGTAGGATTGTTATTGTGGTCGATTCTCAATGTTTTGGTGCTGATTGGCGGCTTCGTACTGTGGAAAAACAACACATTCATTGCAGATTGCTTTGCAAGAACATGGAAATGGAAATGTTTCTCCCTCAGCGTGCATCCCTTTTCAACAAACCTTTCATGTGAGTACAATCTTTAGCATGTGGGACACAGCTGCGATAAAGATTGGCAGGGCTTGACAGCTCATCAGCTGATTGCCGATCAGTTTAAAAAAAAAAGGCAAATGTCAGCTTTGGATCCTATCCCAGGATCGAGATCAGGGCATCTCTATTAAAATCAATGTGTGAGTTGAGAGAGGGCAGCTTTTGGGGTTTGTTCATAATCATTCAGACAAATGTGTTGCATTCTGGCACCGTGAGGTATTTTGTGATTCCAAGATGCGGAGGACAGCAGGCATCTTACAGGTAAGATCAGTATTTAATTCCATCAACAAGGCAAAACATAAAGGTGTCGTGCCGCTCGGAAGCGCGAGGCAAAAACATATATGGAACTTACATAGCAAAGGGTAGACATGAAAACAAAACCGCAGCATATACAGTGGGGCAAAAAAGTATTTAGTCAGCCACCGATTGTGCAAGTTCTCCCACTTAAAATGATGACAAAGGTCTGTAATTTTCTTCATAGGTACACTTCAACTGTGAGAGACAGAATGTGAAAAAAAAATCCAGGAGTTCACACTGTAGGAATTTTAAATAATTTATTAGTAAATTATGGTGGAAAATAAGTATTTGGTCAACCATTCAAAGCTCTCACTGATGGAAGGAGGTTTTGGCTCAAAATCTCACGATACATGGCCCCATTCATTCTTTCCTTGAAATGGATCAATCGTCCTGTCCCCTTAGCAGAAAAACAGCCCCAAAGCATGATGTTTCCACCCCCATGCTTCACAGTAGGTGTAGTGTTCTTGGGATGCAACTCAGTATTCTTCTTCCTCCAAATACGACGAGTTGAGTTTATACCAAAAAGTTATATTTTGGTTTCATCTGACCACATGACATTCTCCCAATCCTTCACTGTATCATCCATGAATCCATTTTGGTATAAACTCAACTCGTTGTGTTTGGAGGAAGAAGAATACTGACTTGCATCCCAAAAACACCATACCTACTGTGAAGCATGGGGGTGGAAACATCATGCTTTGGGGCTGTTTTTCTGCTAAGGGGACAGGACGATTGATCAGTGTTAAGGAAAGAATGAATGGGGCCATGTATCGTGAGATTTTGAGCCAAAACCTCCCTCCATTAGTGAGAGCTTTGAATGGTTGACAAAATACTTATTTTCCACCATAATTTACAAATAAATTCTTTAAAATTCCTACAATGTGAACTCCTGGATTTTTTTTTCATATTCTGTCTCTCACAGTTGAAGTGTACCTATGATGAAAATTGCAGACCTCTGTCATCATTTTAAGGGTGAGAACTTGCACAATCGGTGGCTGACTAAATACATTTTTGCCCCACTGTAGCTAGTACAAATAACGCAAACAGCCGCAGAGAGCAAACTTTGGACCCGCAAGGACTAGCGGGGTGAGACAGGTATAAGTAGGGGCGTGATTGGGATTGGCAGCAAGTGTGTGTCCCAATCATCAAACAGCTCATTACTCCACGAAACAGTAACGTAAACAGGGGAAAGAAGCACTAAATACACTTTTTAAAACAGGTAAGAACAACAAGCAAAAGAAGACAAGATCCGGTGCACAGGTCATGACAGTAGATCATAACAGTATGTCCTCCTTAAGAAAAGTAACTTTCCAATAACCTTTCAAAGCCATGTTTCATGATGATTTTGAAACCTTGAGTTTGCATCAGGTAATCCCCTAATCCATTCATTTGTTTTCACAATTCACCAGGGAATCTGAAAGTTCAAAATAAATTATTTTAAAGGGTGCTTTATATATACATACATATATATATATATATATATATATATATATATATATATATATATATATATATATATATATATATATATATATATATATATATATATATATATATATATACCAAAAAGTTATATTTTGGTTTCATCTGACCACATGACATTCTCCCAATCCTTCACTGTATCATCCATGTATCCATTTTGGTATAAACTCAACTCGTTGAGTTTATATATATATATATATATATATATATATATATATATATATATATATATATATCCATCCCCTGGCTTTTCATCATTTGGGAAAACAAACATTTGAAGTTGTATTATCAGGTTTAAAAAATAGTTCAAAGAACTATAGATAATATAGCTATGCCTGCTCAAGTGGAAAATTACATTTTGGAATTTATCAGGCCCAATTAGCTGTTCAATTTCTTACTTAGACATTCTCTTGAGAGAAGCAAGTGTTGAGCCAATACCCTTCCAATTACAAGTGGGCTATACTATTTCCTGAGCCATAGCATCACTTTGTGTCTATGGAAAATAAAGGCAGTTTTTTGGTCATTTTACATAAAGTTGCCCATGCACACATCCTTTTTCATAGGATAATGATTTGTTTAACATCCCACAATGTCCAGACCTGAATATCACTGTTTCCCAGCATTTCCTGAGAAAGCGTTCGTGTTAGTGTGTACTTGGATAAAGTGAATTTCAAAAGGTACTACTCCAAAAAAAAAAAATCATAAGACACATCCATCATCTCTGTATGTCCTCAAGTGGCTTTGAGTTTTCACTTTCTTCAATTCTTGTTTTCTTTTTGCACATTAAAACATCTGTTGTTCATGTTATTTTTACCTCACCCCATTGTACCTCAATTTATACAGGCGCCAATCCACTGGGATATGTTACATTGCTCTCCTACTCAGATTGCTTTTTAGAACCACTTAGATCACACATCCGTGCAGCCCAGACGGCCTGCATTCTGGTAAACGCAGGCATACACAAACACATCACCTGCACGACATATCACTTTCTATCTGTTAGAAAAGAGTAGAGGGCGTGAAGTTCCCATGATATTATGTGAGCTTATTATATTTGATTCCCCTAATGTAAAGAAAAAATGTATCCAGATCACCAGAGATATAAACATTTGTGTAGTTTGAAGTTTGAGTGCGACTTGTTTTGAGTGACTCTCTGCTGTTCTTGTGTGTTGGAGATCTTCCAATATTGGCAATTAAGGAGCATCAACACATTTCAATTAACTAAAAAATAACTTGATCAGATGTTGTAGCATATGAACCACTTAAGTGCAGTCACTTATTTTGTTTTCATGCATTCAGTATTTCAAATAATTTGTTTTCTTCTGCCAGTGGGTGCTCGTACGGGTGGTAAATCTGACGCTACTTTTCGGAGCATGCGTGGTTTTTGCTCGATGGTGAGAAAGAATTTGCCATCAATCCCACGTGGGTGCTCGGGCCCCGAAGCACCCACACCTATGTTTAGCTATGAAGTGCTGTTGGACATTCTCTGTGTGCTTTTCGTGCACTATTGTGCAATTGTGGTCATTTCAGCAATGTACCATCTTTTTTGGGCCAGAGGGCGCACCGTCGATAAACGGGTCTATTCAGGTCTTTTTCATGTACAATGGTTGGACGCGAACACATTTTCGGCACTTAAGCTGATCCCAAATACACATCAGCAGGTACCAATAGGTAACAAAAGTTGCGGTACAAAACACCAAATAATATCATCCTTTTTGTGTTTCCCTCTACAAAACACCAAGTAATATCATCCTTTTTGTGTTTCCCTCTTGTTTTCATGTGTTATCATATATATATATATATATATATATATATATATATATATATATATATATATATATATATATAGATAGATATATATATATATATATCTATCTATATATATATATATATATATATATATATGATAACATATATATATATAGATATATATATATATATATGATAACATATATATATATATATATACATATATATATATGTATATATATATATATAGCCTTTTGGTTTGGGATCCTTTGGGACTGTGTGACCTCTGCGGTGGTTTTTTGTGAAATTCTGGATCTGCCTCCCGGGAGCCTTTTGGCCATGGAGACCAGCTGCTGGGTCTCTGCCACACCAGAGTCAGTTTGGAGAGACTGGAGGAGATGCGGATGAAGAGACAGTGCTGAGGAGCTGGCACTGAGCGCCGGAACGGACACAGTGTCTTGGCTGAATGAGCTAGTATCGGACACCTCAGTCTTCTTGGACGTATCCTCGCTCATCCATGCAGACTGGACACTGGCCGAGAGTGGAGTCGGCTCTCTTGGTTGCTTTGTTGGGTCTGCTCCTGTCTCTGGCCATGCTCTCTCCACCCCAGCAGACGGCGTGGAACACCGCAGAGGCCACCACAGTGTATATTTTTAATTTACTTTTTATTCATAGCTGTATGTAGAAGTGGCAGGTTGCATCAGCTCCGCTACTTTAAAGGCCTACTGAAACCCACCATTATTGACCACGCAGTCTGATAGTTTATATATCAATGATGAAATCTTAACATTGCAACGCATGCCAATACGGCCGGTTTAGTTTACTAAATTACAATTTTAAATTTCCCGCAGGGTTTCCTGTTGAAAACGTCGCGGAATGATGACGCGTGTTTGTAACGTTATTGGTTGGAGGGGACATATTAGCCCAGCACCACTTACGGCTAAAAGTCGTCTCTTTTCATCGCGCAATTACACAGTATTTTGGACATCTGTGTTGCTGAATCTTTTGCAATTTGTTCAATTAATAATGGAGACGTCAAATAAGAATGCTGTTGGTGGAAAGCCGTGAATTGCAGCTGCCCTTAGCACCCAAACACAACCGGTGTTTCTTTGTTGTGAAGCTTTAACACAAAGCGGTCAAGGGAACATGTTTCTCTACGTCAACCAGCCAGTTTTTGGATGGGAAAATTGTGATATTCAGTCGGCTCTTACCGGAGACTTCAGCGGATTACGCGACCTTATCCTGCAGCTCAAAAAGGCAGCTGTGATCTTGGCTCCTCGGCTTCTCTCAGAGACAATGGTGTTCACCGCAGCCATCCGACTTTCAGGTATGACTTAAGAATCTCACTAAAATACTATTAGTACAATAAGCAGACAAGCGATTTTCCAGAATTATTCTAGTAAATGTGTCTAATTACATCTGAAACTCTCCCACTGCCGCCGCCTGGAGCCGTCGCCTTTTATTAAATGTTTTTATTTTTTATTTCTTTAGTGCTCCGCTCTAACTTTCCTCATCCACGAATCCTTATCCTCGCTCAAATTAATGGGGAAATTGTCGCTTTCTCTGTCCGAATTGCTCTTACTGCTGTTGGCTCACATTATAAACAATGTGAGGAGCCCTCACACCGGTGACGTCACGCTACTTCCAGTACAGGCAAAGCTTTTTTATTAGCGACCAAAAGTTACAAACTTTATCGTCGATGTTCCCTACTAAATCCTTTCAGCAAAAATATGGCAATATCGCGAAATGATCAAGTATGACACATAGAATGGACCTGCTATCCCCGTTTAAATAAGAAAGTCTCATTTCAGTAGGCCTTTAATGTCTTTCATGTCCTTTGATATTTCCCTCTTACACACATGTAAGAGGGATGTGTAGTATGGCTATAATTAGTTTTTTTCTATTGGCCTCAGTCTGGACCCCCTCTCCAGGGGTTTAGGCTTAGACCGATTTTTTTTATTTTATTTTATTTTAATCTTTTATTTTTTACTCCCATTTCCCCCCACTTGTTTACCTGTATCTCACCTTTTTTGTAAGGGGCGCTGGAAGTTGGCAGACCCGTCAGTGATCCTGTTCTGTCTCCCTGTAATGTTTGTCTGATCTTGAATGGGATTGTGCTGAAAATTTTAATTGCTCCTCGGGGATTAATAAAGTATGTCTGATTCTGATTCTGATTCTGATAATATGTGGAGTATTTTCAGAGGAAAATGTGATACGCCAAACGGGGTATTGTCAGAGGAAAATGCGATACGCCAAACCCAACAATGCGGAGGAGCCAAAGTCCACAATATCAGAGCAACCTGAGCTCTCATAACACAGACTGTTCGTCTGTAGTAATTGTTCATATATGTTCATACTTTTCCTGTTCATAATTTTCAGTAGGCCAACATTTCTAAATACTGAATTTGGGATTTAATTTGGTTTTCAGTTAAACTCATCACAATTAAAATAAATTAACACTTGAAATTGATCAGTCCGTTTGTAATGAACACAATACACAAGTTTCCTTTTTTGAATGATATTACTGAAATAAATAAATTTTTTGGTTATATTCTAATTTATTGAGCAGCCCCTGTAGTTATGGGAGGCGAGACACATAAGACCTGTCGTAGCCTGCAAAGTGAAGGAAAATGAAATTTAAAGAGCCTACATGGCGAGCATGCATGCTTGATTTAGTTTTGTGCCTTCTAAAACCACAGAATTTAAGAACACTTTGGCCCCAGTTGCCAAAAACTTGTGCCTTAAAGACCTGTGTCGTCTATCTACTTTGTCATATCTATCTATGGCTGTTGGATGCGCTGTTGTACTGTGTGGATATTATTGTTTTTCCTGATTTATTATTACTTGCTAATTTCCACTTCTTAGCTGATACTCTCTGCTGTAACATTCATATTAAACTTCTGTCGAAATGTACGAAACATTAACAAACTAGCAAATGTATTATCACGCAAAGGAAATAAAACATAAATAAATGGGGTTACGTCAATGACGTCAATATCATCTGAACTTATCATTCGGAATTTTTCCATTTAGCCACGTCTCATTTATTCTTCTCCAAGTCAATCATTTGAGATTTATTTCCATCATCTGCAAGTCTAGACTCTACTCTTACACAGAGTTCAAGAAGAGGTTAAGGATGGAAAGACAATGGCCGCCATAAAATGCTTGCCCAAATGGAATGTTTACTACAGCTAAATACTTGAGTTTGTCTCCTCTAATGGTTTGGTTTGAGGCACCCAGAGAACTGGCTCAAATATTACAGAGTCATAGGGTACATAAATGACATCAAACAAAGCCTACTCATAAATACGGCTGTGCTTCCCTAATAAATTGAGGTAAACACAGTCCAGTAAAGTAGGTAGCACTGTATTTTTGCCTCATCCTTCACTTTAAAGGGGAACTGCACTTTTTGGGGACTTTTGCCTATTGTTCACTATCATTATGAGAGACAAGAAGACAGATGTATTTTTTAAATGCATTCTAACTCGTGGCCTTGTGGTTAGAGAGTGTCCGCCCTGAGACTGGAAGTTCGTGAGTGTAAACCCTGGCCGAGTCATACCAAAAACTATAAAAATAGGACCCATTGCCTCCCTGCTTGGCACTCAGCATCAAGGCTTGGAATTAAATGGGTTATACTTGTATAGCGCTTTTCTACCTTCAAGGTACTCAAAGCGCTTTGACACTATTTCCACATTCACCCATTCACACACACATTCACACACTGATGGCGGGAGTTGCCATGCAAGGCCCTAACCACGACCCATCAGGAGCAAGGGTGGAGTGTCTTGCTCAAGGACGAAACGGACATGACAAGGTTAGTAGAAGGTGGAGATTGAACCAGGAACCCTCAAGTTGCTTGCACGGCCACTCTCCCAACGACACCACCCCGTCCCCGAATTGGAGGTTAAATCTCCAAAAGGATTCTGAGTGTGGCCATCGCTGCTGCTCACTGCTCCCCTCACCTCCTAGGGGTTAAATATTGGTATGGGTCAAATGCAGAGGATAAATCCACCACACCTAGTGTGTGTGTGACGATCGTTGGGACTTTAACTTTAAATTAATCCATTAATCAATCAAAGTTTACTTATATAGCCTTTAATCCCCCTTGTTTACCTGTATGTCATCTTTTTTGTAAGGGGCGCTGGAAGCCGGCAGACCCGTCAGCGATCCTGTTCTGTCTCCCTGTAATGTTCGTCTGATCTTGAATGGGATTGTGCTGAAAATTGTAATTTTCCTGAAGGAACTCTCCTGACGGAATAAATAAAGTACTATCTATCTATCTATCTATCTAATCATAAATATACGCCACAACGACATCCTTGACTCAGATCTCACATTAGGGCAAAAAAAAACTTAACCCAATGGGAACATTGTGAAACCCTGGAAAGGACCGCAGATGTGGGGATCGCCCCTTGAGTGACCAGTGCAATGGATACTGAGTGGAAAAGGTTAATAATGTGAGAGTCCAGTCTATAGTGGTGCCAGCAGGGGATCCTCTTGCATGTAGACAAGTAGAGGCGCTAAAACCTCACCGACTGATGCATAAGAGATCCACCCCAGTTACCGACTTCATAATGTGTTTCACATTATGAAGTCGGGAAAACATAAATAAAAGTCAGCTCAGATTGGTGTCAATGGGAGGTCCTCTATTCTGGCCATAAAACCCTCTAAATAACCATTCATAAACCGCCAACAATACTCAATTTACATTTTGTGACCGGAATATGAACCAACTTTAGTGATATTGTTATTAAAAGCAGTAACACAGACTAACTATTTTTAACGGCGCCGTGATCACAGGCCCCAAGTGGAGAAGTTCAAGTACCTAGGAGTGGGGGAAGAATGGATCGTGAGGTCGACAGGCGGCTCGGTGCGGCGTCTTCAGTAATGCGGACGTTGTACCGATCCGTTGTGGTGAAGAAGGAGCTGAGCCTTAAGGCAAAGCTCTCTATTTACCGGTCGATCTACGTTCCCATCCTCACCTATGGTCATGAGCTTTGGGTCATGACCGAAAAGATAAGATCACGGGTACAAGCGGCCGAAATTAGTTTCCTCCGCCGTGTGGCAGGGCTCTCCCTTAGAGATAGGGTAAAAAGCTCTGCTATCCGGGAGGAACTCAAAGTAAAGCCGCTGCTCCTCCACATCGAGAGGAGCCAGATGAGGTGGTTCGGGCATCTGGTCAGATGCCACCCGAAGGTCTCAATCAGGAGGTGTTTAGGGCATGTCCAACCGGTAGGAGGCCACGGGGAAGACCATGGACATGTTGGGAACACTATGTCTCCCGGCTGGCTTGGGGACGCCTCGGGATCCCCCGGGAGGAGCTGGACGAAGTGGCTGGGGAGAGGGAAGTCTGGGCTTCCCTGCTTAGGCTGCTGCCCCCGCGACCCGACCTCAAATAAGTGGAAAAAGATGGATGGATGGATGGTGATCACAGGGCCCGAATTAGCTTGTGTGGCTATATTGACATCATGAGATGGTTAGTTGCTGTCTCGCCTCGGAACTCGTGAAAGTTTATTTTAGATTATAAATAATTCATCGCACCTTAAAGATAAAAGGATGACATCGCATGTATTTACTAGTTAGAATGCATAAAAAAAAAAGGAAAAATGTGTAACTCGTTTTACATAAGGATTGTGAATGATGGGCAAAATTCCCCAAAAAAGTGCAGTTCCCCTTTAAGCTGGAGTTAAGAATGCGTGAAGAATGCTCTACCGACCTGATAAGACCGGATAAGTCCGAAAGAGAGAGAAATGATACAGGTATTATCTGTTCACAGATGGTATCTGGTGGTTGTTTGAGCACACAGCAGCTTGTCCTGAATAGTCCCACTCCTTAATGTTTCAGTCAGACGCAAGATTCTCACAGGAAAGAGGAAAAATACAGTGTTACCTACACTAAGTAGCTCGTTCTAGCAGGCGTCAGTAGGAAACAACAAGCTTGAAAAGGGCATTTTCAAAAGTCGGTCACATGTTCCACAAGATTGCTGGCTCATGTTCAAAAAATATTGACAGGTACTGCTGAAAATCCCATCATCGGTAAATGATCTACTTAGGAATAAAGGAAAGCAGTTGGAAGACTTCCCAATCTTCAAAATATATATTTCTTATATTAGGTCTATAGACAAAAACGTAATTCATATGAGAGTATTACTACTTGGCAGCCAACTTTTTGTTACTAAGCCTGGTGAGAGACAAGTTGTGATTGGTGGCCAAGCAAGTATACTAATACAGGCATACAGTAAGAGCAGCCTTTTAGGAAAAAAAAAGAAAAAAATTTACAAAATAAAGAGGAACATTTTTACCTCGTAAGCCCCGAAAGAAAATTTTGAAAATCAAGACTACATTTTTTGCGATAGAGTGCATGTGTGCACTGTATTTCACCTTTGGATTTCTTCACATCAACCAACATTTTGGACACTTACCCGTCCTATGTAATGTACCACAGAATGTTTATTTCATCAGATAATTTACTAACATTATTATAATTTAAATTGTAATGTAGAATTTCAACAACATGCATGCAAAAGACTCAGAAAACGTGTTTTGTTTGACAACTCTACCCTATATCCACGCACCCTTGGGTGATATGGTTCCAATGTTGTGACCTCTATTTACATCCATCACATGAAAAATATCCCTCCTTGTTGGTTACTAATAAATGCTCTAGAACAGTGGTTCTCAAATGGGGGTACACGTACCCCTGGGGGTACTTGAAGGTATGCCAAGGGGTACGTGAGATTTTTAAAAAATATTCCAAAAATAGCAACAATTCAAAAATCCTTTATAAATATATTTATTGAATAATACTTCAACAAAATATGAATGTAAGTTCATAAACTGTGAAAAGAAATGCAACAATGCAATATTCAGTGTTGACAGCAAGATTTTTTGTGGACATGTTCCATAAATATTGATGTTAAAGATTTCTTTTTTAGTGAAGAAATGTTTAGAATTAAGTTCATGAATCCAGATGGATCTCTATTACAATCCCCAAAGAGGGCACTTTAAGTTGATGATTACTTCTATGTCGAAATCTTTATTTATAATTGAATCACTTGTTTATTTTTCAACAAGTTTTTAGTTATTTTTCTATCTTTTTTTTCCAAATAGTTCAAGAAAGACCACTACAAATGAGCAATATTTTGTACTGTTATATAATTTTATATATCAGAAATAGATGACATAGTGCTGTACTTTACTTCTTTATCTCTTTTTTTCAACCAAAAATGCTTTGCTCTAATTAGGGGGTACTTGAATTGAAAAAATGTTCACAGGGGGTACATCACTGAAAAAAGGTTGAGAACCACTGCTATAGAACTACAACTGGCTCGCAACTAACAGTGTTCGGATTGTAATCATCCAAATATTATTAGCAGCAAAGTAGAAAGCTGTCAAGATTGTGGCTCGTAGAGTGAACGCAGGTGACAAGGCGTAAACTAGCTAGATGATGCTATCTACGCTTGTTTTGGCGCCCCCGATCATTTTCCTGTCCTGCAAATCGCTGCAGCGTTTAAGCAAGATAAAACAGCGAATAACTGCGGCAGAGGCCGGCGTCCAACAGATATTGTTTGGATCATATGTTTTTGATAATTTTGTGGGTTTACATACGGTAATTAACCCTCAGAACTGTTATTGTTAGAAGGTTTTCACCTTGACACATTTCCGGAGTTGTGTGTTGTTGCGCTGAGAAGAAAACAAATAGCTCCATCTTTTGACACTCCTCATTCGACTCATGTCCTTACACACAGTATTTCCTAAAAAAAACCCGCAAAGGTGATATTTTGACACGAAAAATAATGTTTAAAAACGCGGCTGTGTGTATATATATTGTGACAAAACTCTTAAAATTTAAATATGAAAATACCAACACTATAATTCCTATGCGATTCTGTCGATCTCAATAGAGCTGGCATGTCATTGGGCAATCTCACAGTAATTGTAATTACCCTTGCAAATGGTAACATTATACCCAATAAACTAGTTTGAATAAATACACTGCTAACTATATTACTCCAGTGCTTCCACCCACAAGTAATGGATTCATTGAAACCCTCAACAAATGAGCTACCGTATTTCCTTGAATTGCCACCGGGGCGCTAAGTAATTTAAAACCTCTTCTCACACCTGCGCTTACCAAAGGCATGCAGTAAAAGTAAGCATGCGCTATTAATTTTAAAACCTCTTCTCACTCCTGCGCTTACCAAAGGCATGCAGTAAAAATTTGAGTGTGATGTAAAGATACCATCATGAAAAGCACATTTAATTAAAAAAAACGTATTATGGTTATTATTTTCAGCACCGCAGGCTTGGAATCACCTACAATCGAATATTCAACTTAAAACCTTTGTTACATTAAATGAGTTTAAAGCTTCTGTGAAAGGATTGCAGTCTACCTTGTCTGTATGCACGTGTCATATGAGCAAGAGTTAATGTTTTTAAATGTGATGTTTTATGTGTTGTTTACTGTTTTTAATGTAACCTTGCTGCTGCCCTCTTGGCCAAGTCTCCTTTGGAAAAGAGATCTTTGATCTCAATGGAATTTTACCTGGTTAAATAAAGGCTAAATAAAAAATAAATGAAAAATGGTCTTACCTTTACTTATAAATTAAATCCATGCCAGCTCCTTCTTGAGCAAAAGCATCGATAACTTGTTTATAGAAGTATTCCTTATCTTTCTTCAGTTTTAAAAGTCTCTCTGTCTCGATGGAGATCTTCCTTTATTACCTCGTGCCATGATGGAAAATCCTGCTATCAGACTGCTGCTATCAGTTAGCTCGGGTGCGGGCGACAGAATCATCCTCGGTCAACTCCCCCTCCCGTTCTGCTCCGTGGGTGATCTCTTTATCCCACCGCTGCCAACATGAAGTGTTAGTTATTGTATAAATAATACACTGGGTATTTAGGACTGGAACATGCTTTATTTCAGCCCGGTTGTTTACATAGCCAGCATAGGAGTGTTACATCCTAAAAGGTCCGTCGAGCACCCACAATAAAGGTCACTCATTTCACTTCTTCTGCAGCCGGATAGTCACAAGAAGGATCACTAGCGCCCTCTACCACCAGGCGGGAGTCATTTAATGACTCATATTTAACAGACGCAGCTACGGTATTGTGACGGTCTCAAGCCGTTGTCTTGCGGGTTCCCAGGACCACCAAGAAAGGACATGGCTTGAGCAGTTTGACTCTGTTTATTTTTAAATAAAACCTCAGTCCAGGTCGCTCTTTCGCTCCTCCTTTCCGCTCACTCGCCGCCATCTTGGGGAGGGCTACAGCTAGCATGCCCTGCCTGTCTGTCGGACCGTCGGCTCCACAGGTATATTAATAAAACATAGCTGCTTACTGTTCTTTTTAGCATACCGGTATTCAATAGCTTGGACCTTAAATCCTACTGAATAGCTCTTAATCTTCTTCCCTTTATGCGATTTCAAATTATTAAATGTAAAATCAGCCTCCTCCATTTTGAAAATTATGACAGGAGAAGTGTCACGCGTGACGTCACGAGTTTGACCCGGAGGTAATACTAAGCATACGCAAATTATTTTGCAAAGCGAGTTTGACCCGGCAGTAATTCAATGCAGGCGCATACAATATGCCCGGCGGCAATTCAAGGAAATACGGTATACGGATTATGCTTGTTTGAAAATAACTGTATTATGACTAAATTTGAGCAACAGAGTAAAAGAGTGAAGCTTAATGTCAAAGCAAAACACATTCTGTAAATTGCTATCTTGTAAAAAGCATGCATTGTGAAGTCACTAGCATACATACTTTTTTCAGCACCAAATTCTCAAATTTTATCTTCACTGACATGTCACCAAAGTGAGAACCCCCCCTTACATTTCAGCAACCATTTCTTATATCTTTTGAAGAGACAATATTTTTTACGTCAATCAATCAATCAAAGTTTATTTGTATAGCACCTTATAACATAACAACCATCCCATCCATTTTTCGCTTATTCCCTTTGGGTTCGCGGGGGGCGCTGGTGCCTATCTCAGCTACAATCGGGTGGAAAGCGGGGTACACCCCAAGTCGCCACCTCATCGCAGGGCCAACACAGATAGACAGACAACATTCCCACTCACATTCACACACTAGGGCCAATTTAGTGTTGGCAATCAACCTATCCCCAGGTGCATGTCTTTGGAAGTGGGAGGAAGCCGGAGTACCCGAAGGGAACCCACGCATTCACGGGGAGAACATGCAAACTCCACACAGAAAGATCCCGAGCCGGGGATTGAACCCAGGACTGCAGGACCTTCGTATTGTGAGGCAGACGCACTAACCCCTCTCCCACCGTGAAGCCCTATAACATAATGGTGCACAAAGTGTTTTACAGGACAAATATGTTAAAAGCAAGTAAAAACATATGAAAACAGTTTAAAAAAAAAACTTCACATCCAAAAATACGGCAATTGTTTGTTAAAAGTATATTTAAACAAGTATGTTTTTATTTGAGATTCATGAGGCCTGGATATACTATAAGTTGGAATAGTCAGTGTACATCTTGGAAAGTCAGTAAAGATTTACTGTTATTTGAAATGTATTCAACATACAGTCAATATTGTGTAAATACCGAACAAAGTGAGTACACCTCACAGTGAGCATGTACAAATGGTGTCCAAACGGTCAATATTTAGTGTGAGCACCATTGTTATCTCGAACTGAACCTGAAATCCTCTTGGGCATGGAATTCACCAGAGCTAATTGAGTTCAGGTCTGGAGACATACTTGGCCACCTTCACTTTCAGCCTTGTCAGCAAGGCACTTGTCCTCTCGGGAGATTTGTTTGGACTCCTTATTTTGTTGGAAAATGGCCATGTAGCCCAGTTCCAGGAAATAATGCTCTTCACAGTACATACAGTACTGAGCCCCGGACCATGACACTACAACTACCATGCTTGACTTCAGGAGAGACATTCATCTTGGTACTTGTCTGTTCCCAGATACCGGCGGTCCTAGGGTTACAAACGAGTTCTGTTCTTATACTGTGATGTAAGTCGGACCTTATAACTAAATTACCACCTAAGCCACACACTGCGCACAGAACACATTAAAACAGTATATAACATACACACAAGTAATAAAATCATTAAATTCAAGAATTAACAGGCCTACACCAGGCTCTATCTTACAATAGTAAAAACATCCTGAATCCAGGCGGTGATCTGAGTCACCCCCAAAAAGTAATTACTTGTTCTTTAACCATATCTGACATTTCGGAAAGTTAAATCAAAACGTGCGCATAAAATTTCGAGCTATCTGTAGCGGAACGAAAGAAACCTCTTGAAAGTGAACCCTCCTGTCAGTCATCCACTGTCTTTGTCTCTGTGGGGCCGCTAGCACGCACGCACACACACACACACACACACAAACACACACACACACACACACACACACAAACACGCAAACACTCACACACACACTTGTCGAAGTTGGGGGGTGAGTAGGAATGGCGTACCGGGGCCCAAAAGACTTGATGTGCGCCAGTGTTGTCCCGATACCACTATTTTAGTACCCATACCAAAATTATTTTGATACGTTTTGGTACATTTCTAAATAAAGGGAACCAAAAAAATTGCATTATTGCCCTTATTTTAACAAAAAAATATTACGGTACATTAAACATATGTATCATATTGCAAGTTTGTCCTTAAAAAAAAAAGTGAATGTACAAGACAACTTGTCTTTTATTAGTAAGTAAGCAAACAGAGACTCATAATTTAGCTGCTGACGTATGCAGTAACATATTGTGTCATTTTCCATTCTATTATTTAGTCAACATTATTAAGGACATGTGGTAGAAAATTAAATATTAATCTACTTGTTCATTTAATGTTAATATATGCTTACTTTCTCTTTTAATATGTTCTATCTACACTTTTGTTAAAATGTAATAATCTCTTATTCTTTGTTGTTTGATACTTTACATTAGTTTTGGACGATACCACAAATTGTGGTATCAATCCCATACCAAGTCATTACAGGATCATACATTGGTCATATTCAAAGTCCTCATGTGTCCAGAGACATATTTCCTAAGTATATAAATGTTATATAAATAAAACTGAAAAAAAAGAAGACGTTATGATGCCAAAAAATATCGATATAATTATACTAATATCGACTAGATACACTCCTGTGCTTTGGTATCGTTACAGTGAATGTTAGGTGTAGATCCACCAATGGTGTTGGTTTACATTTTGATGCCGGTGAGCTACGGTGTGTAGTGAAACATGTTTAGCTATTCCTCGCCCTGCAGGGATGATACTTGTAAGAAACATATTTTATTTGTCGCCAAGAAGGCGAGGATTAGTGATTTAGAAGTAGCTAAAACACTGCCGACTGGCGGGCTTGTACTTTTCAGAGGCGGTATATTACCAAATAAAATTAATTAATATTGCGGTACTATGCTAATACCGGTATATCGTACAACCCTAGTGTGGGCTATCAAGTTTGCACGTTTTAAACTAATGTTTCTTAACCATAGGGCAGGGGCCCATTGTTGGTCCGCAAGCGCCACCCCAGAGGTCCGCCAAAAAATATTTGTTTCTCAGTTGTGGTCCGTATGGGCTGCAGTGATACTCAGTTGTAATATACTTTCCCACCACTTCTGGCAGTAATGAGGATACCAAACAAAGGAAGAGAAGACTGGCGCTAAAGTCATAGAGAAGTGCAAAAATAACGATTATAGTGGTGAAGCTGTATTTTCATTTGCACTTTAATCTTATTGACGGTTTAGTTAAGAAACATATGTATTAATAATTCAGTTAATTTATTCTGCAACCACAACAACGGTGTATGTCAATTTATTATCCGTCAGTTACTTATAAGCCCATTCTTATTAAGTATTTTTGTTTAGTACTTAATTTTCTAATTAGCCTGACCCAAGCCTAAGGTTTAAATATACTTAAGATTAACACGTTGTTTCATATCATTTGACTAAGTTATAAACTGTGGATTTCGATTTAATTTGTATTAAATGCAATTAAAATCAAGAGTATGACTACTAATTCTGTGTTATTTCTGTAGTTGAAAAGTTTGGCCCCGAGGTCAAAACGGAAAAGAATCCCTGTTTTAAACCACAGAGACCTTTAGTAGATCAGACCCAATGCGTAACTCGTTCTTAAACCGTGTTTACCGACAAATTGTTTTTTTTTCCTGACTAATGGAGTGTGTTTGTAACGCAAAAGTTGGAAAACCAAAGACCAACTGTGTTTATTTACAAAATAAGTGTTGAATGTTTAGTAATTTACTGTGGACAATAAATCTATGCAACTATACAATCTACATACTGGTTACTCTAATCTCAATGCTTGTTGAATCTATATCGTAGTACCTCTTGCTATACTGTAATACAATTGGCTGACATTTGAGGGGTGTACTCAATATTGTGAGACACCCGCTCTACCTTGTGCTGCAGCATAATGTATAACGAAGGAATGCACTCACCTCTATGAGCTTACGTTCATAGCAGGCTGCCAATTCCTCAATGTCACCCATGCACTTACTCTGAGGGACAAGTGTGTGTTCCTCACTCAACTGCACTACTGACAGAACTGCGAGAGAGAGAGACAGAAAGAGAGAGAGAAAACGGTGCATTAAAAAAAGATGCACAAATATGATGACATGCCACATATTTAAAGGAAACAGAGCATAAACACCGGTGCTACTGTGCTGTGATGCCTGCAGTGGCTTAAAATTTTCTGTGATTTAAGATGCACAGAGGGATCAGGTCTGTGTAATTCCCTTAAGTACCAGCCTCTCAAAGGCCTCAGATCCCAATTAAATGGAAAATGAGTTATACTTGTATAGCGCTTTTCTACCTTCAAGGTACTCAAAGTGCTTTGACACTATTTCCACATTCACCCATTCACCCACACATTCCCACACTGATGGTGGGAGCTGCCATGCAAGGCCCTAACCACGACCTATCAGGAGCAAGAGTGAAGTGTCTTGCTCCAGGACACAAAGGACGTGACGAGGTCGGTAGAAGGTGAGGATTGAACCAGGAACCCTCCGGTTGCTGGCACGGCCACTCTTCCAACTGCGCCACGCCACTATCACATACCAAACTCGATGAGTCTAACACAAGCCAGCACACATCCACTCAGAGATGTGTAAATCCTCTTTTTCATGTACGTACAATATGCAATGTAAGTCAGCAGTGCACTCACACACATATTTTTTCGCCCTCCTGTCATTTCTATTAAGATGATGGATGCCCCCTCAATCCCCACTGCCTCTTCTACGCAGACTTCCCTCAGACTGAGCTCATTGTTTCCGTGTAATACTTCAGCCCGCTTACAGGCTTAAGTCATCATGGCAGCGCCTAAAGCGTTGTTTCTAAGCTCATAAACATCAACTAATAGGGTTCCCCCCGCGAAGAAGAAGTAATGGGAGCTCCGTCTTCACAGAGGAAATGTGGGTTTGATTGGATTTTCAACACCACCGAAGAAAATTAACTTTTGGGTTTTGACAGGAACACGCCTTGCTGACACACGGAAAGACCAAAGGTTTGAAGGGAGTGACGGAAAGACATGCTCAAGGAGCAAAGAACATTAGAGGTTTAACATGTCCAAAGGCTCCATCAAGCTCCAATAAAAGTTTGGGAAAATCTTTAAAAAACTAGGGTGCTGAATTACATCAGATAAAGCCAACCAAAAGGGTACATGTGTATCTTTGGAAACGTCCAATGTTCTGGTACAGCTTTTCAAATGGATGATGTTAGATAGCAGCTGTAGTTAAAGACGGGGTAGTTTTCACATTTCAACCAACGGTACTAACTTCCAGCACACGGGAACCGATACCAGTACTTAACGGTACCAATTTTCGGCACTTGTGTGTTAATAAATAGCCTGACAACATTTTTTTTCTAATGTATATAATATTTGAAATCAATGCGGCGTCTGCAGTGATGCGGACCCTGTATTGATCTGCTGTGATGAAGAAGCAGCTGAGCCGGAAGGCAAAGCTCTCAATGTACCGTTCAATCTACGTTTCCATCTTCACCTGTGGTCAGGAGCTTTGGTTTATGACCGAAAGGGCAAGATCACAGGTACAAGCGACCAAAATGAGTTTTCTCATGTCCTTTATAAATAGGGTGAGAAGCTCTGTCATTCAGGAGGAGCTCAGAGTAAAGCCGCTTAGGTGGTTCGGGCATCTGGTCAGGATGCCCCCCGGACAACATACATATATACATATATATATATATATATATATATACATACACACATACATAAATATATATATATATATATATATATATATATATATATATATATATATATATATATATATATATATATATATATATATATATATATATATATATATATATATATATGTACATATATTAGGGGTGTGGGTAAAAATCGATTCGAGTACGAATCGAATACGTTGTGCGATTCAGAATCGATTCTCTTTTTTTTTTTTAAATCGTTTTTTTTTTTTTTTATCAATCTAACAAACCACTACACAGCAATACCATAAGAATGCAATCCAATTCCAAAACCAAACCTGACCCAGCAACACTCAGAACTGCAATAAACAGAGCAATTGAGAAGACACAAACAACACAGAACAAACCAAAAGTAGTGAAACAAAAATGAATATTGTCAACAACAGTATTAATATTAGTTATAATTTCAGCATAGCAGTGATTAAAAATCCCTCATTTACATTATCATTAGACATTTATAAAAAAAAATGTAAAAAAGAAGAAGTGTCACAGTGGCTTACACTTGCATCGCATCTCATAAGCTTGACAACACACTGTGTACAATGTTTTCACAAATATAAAATAAGTCATATTTTTGGTTTGTTTAATAGTTCAAACAAATTTACATTATTGCAATCAGTTGATAAAACATTATCCTTAATAATTATGAAAGTTTTTTTTTTTTAAATCTACTACTCTGCTAGCATGTCAGCAGACTGGGGTAGATCCTGCTGAAATCCTATGTATTGAATGAATACAGAATCATTTTGAATCGAAAAAATATCGTTTTTGAATCGAGAATCGCGTTGAATCGAAAAAATCAATATATTATCGAGTCGCGACCCCAAGAATCAATATTGAATCGAATCGTGGGACACCCAAATATTCGCAGCCCTTATATATATATATATATATATATATATATATATATATATATATATATATATATGTATATATATATATATATATATATATATATATATATATATAAATATATATATATATATATATAAATATATATATGATAAATGGGATGTACTTGTATAGCGCTTTTCTACCTTCAAGGTACTCAAAGCGCTTTGACACTACTTCTCCATTTACCCATTCACACACACATTCACACACTGATGGAGGGAGCTGCCATGCAAGGTGCTAAGCAGCACCTATCAGGAGCAAGGGTGGAGTGTCTTGCTCAAGGACACAACGCACGTGGCGAGGTTGGTACAAGGTGGGGATTGAACCAGGGACCCTCGGGTTGCGCACGGCCACTCTACCACTGCGCCACGCAGTATATATACATATATATACATATATGTACAAACCCCGTTTCCATATGAGTTGGGAAATTGTGTTAGATGTAAATATAAACGGAATACAATTATTTGAAAATTATTTTCAACCCATATTCAGTTGAATATGCTACAAAGACAACATATTTGATGTTCAAACTGATAAACTTTTTTTTTCAAATAATCATTAACTTTATAATTTGATGCCAGCAACATGTGAAAAAGAAGTTTGGAAAGGTGGCAATAAATACTGATATAGCTGAGGAATGCTCATCAAACACTTATTAGGAACATCCCACCGGTGTGCAGGCTAATTGGGAACAGGTGGGTGCCATGATTGGGTATAAAAACCGCTTCCCAAAAAAGCTCAGTCTTTCACAAGAAAGGATGGGGCGAGGTACACCCCTTTGTCCACAACTGCGTGAGCAAATAGTCTAAAAGTTTAAGAACAACGTTTCTCAAAGTGCAATTGCAAGAAATTTAGGGATTTCAACATCTACAGTCCATAATATCACCAAAAGGTTCAGAGAATCTGGAAAAATCACTCAACGTAAGCGGCATGGCCAGAAACTAATATTGAATGACCATGACCTTCGATCCCTCAGACGGCACTGTATCAAAACCCGACATCAATCTCTAAAGGATATCACCACATGGGCTCAGGAGCACTTCAGAAAACCACTGTCACTAAAAACAGTTCGTCGCTACATCTGTTAGTGCAAGTTAAAGCTCTACTATGCAAAGCGAAAGCCATTTATCAACAACATCCAGAAGTCCCGCCGACTTCTCTGGGCCCGAGATCATCTAAGATGGACTGATGCAAAGTGGAAAAGTGTTCTGTGGTCTGACGAGTCCAGATTTCAAATTGTTTTTGGAAATATTCCACATCGTGTCATTCGGATCAAAGGGGGAGCGAACCATCCAGAGTGTTATTGACACATATTTGAAAATCCAGCATTTGTGATGGTATGCGGGTGCATTAGTGCCCAAGGCATGGGTAAATTACACATCTGTGAAGGAACCATTAATGCTGAAAGGTACATACAGGTTTTGGAACAGCATATGCTGTGCCATCTAAGCACTGTCTTTTTCATGGACGCCCCTGCTTATTTCAGCAAGACAATGCCAAGCCAAATTCAGCACGTGCGGGTACTTTCCTGGCCCGCCTGCAGTCCAGACCTGTCTCCCATCAAAAATGTGTGGCGCATTATGAAGCGTAAAATACAACAGCGGAGACCCTGGACTGTTGAACGACTGAAGTTCTACATAAAACAAGAATGGGAAAGAATTCCACTTTCAAAGCTTCAACAATTAGTTTCCTCAGTTCCCAAACGTTTATTGAGTGTTGTTAAAAGAAAAGGTGATGTACCACAATGGTGAACATGCCCTTTCCCAACTACTTTGGCACGTGTTGCAGCCATGAAATTCTAAGTTAATTATTTGCAAAAAAAAAATAAAGTTTGAGTTTGAACATCAAATATCTTGTCTTTGTAGTGCATTCAATTGAATATGGGTTGAAAAGGATTTGCAAATCATTGTATTCCATTTATATTTACATCTAACACAATTTCCCAATTCATATGGACACGGTTGTAGATATACACATATATATATATACATATACATAATTACACACACATATATATATATACACATATATACATACACATACATAGATAGATAAATATGTACATATACATACACATACAAAGATAGATACATATGTACATATACATACACATACACATACACATACATATATATGTATGTGGGAAAGAATTCCACTTTCAAAGCTTCAACAATTAGTTTCCTCAGTTCCCAAACGTTTATTGAGTGTTGTTAAAAGAAAAGGTGATGTACCACAATGGTGAACATGCCCTTTCCCAACTACTTTGGCACGTGTTGCAGCCATGAAATTCTAAGTTAATTATTTACCAAAAAAAAATAAAGTTTGAGTTTGAACATCAAATATCTTGTCTTTGTAGTGCATTCAATTGAATATGGGTTGAAAAGGATTTGCAAATCATTGTATTCCGTTTATATTTACATCTAACACAATTTCCCAATTCATATGGACACGGTTGTAGATATATATATATATATATATATATATATATATATATATATATATATATATATATATATATATATACATATATATATATATATATTCACTTCTTGTAATGCTATTATGTGTACTTTTGACCCAGCAGATTTGGTCACATTTTCAGTAGACCCATATTAAATTCATAAAAGAACCATACTTCATGAATGTTTTTTTGGGACACACCAGTATGTGCTCCAATCATTCTATCACAAAAAAAATAAGAGTTGTACAAATTATTAGAAACTCAAGACAGCCATGAAATTATGTTTTTTACAAGTGTATGTAAACTTTTGACCACAACTGTATATATCAATCAATCAATCAATGTTTACTTATATAGCCCTAAATCACTAGTGTCTCAAAGGGCTGCACAAACCACCACGACATCCTCGGTAGGCCCACATAAGGGCAAGGAAAACTCACACCCAGTGGGACATCGGTGACAATAATGACCCAGTGGGACGTCGGTGACAATGATGACTATGAGAACCTTACAGAGAGGAAAGCAATGGATGTCGAGCGGGTCTAACATGATACTGTGAAAGTTCAATCCACAATGGATCCAACACAGTCGCGAGAGTCCAGTCCAAAGCGGATCCAACACAGCAGCATACATACATACATATATATGTGTATATATATATATATATATATATATATATATATATATATATATATATATATATATATATATATATATATATATATATATATATATATATAATATAATCATAATGGGGGACTTTAATATCCATATGAATACCCCATCGGACCCACCGTGCGTAGCGCTCCAGACTGTAATTGATAGCTGTGGTCTCACACAAATAATAAATGAACCCACGCATCGCAACGGTAATACAATAGACCTAGTGCTTGTCAGGGGTATCACCGTCTCCAAAGTTACGATACTCCCGTATACTAAAGTATTGTCCGATCATTACCTTATAAAATTCGAGGTTCAGACGCATGTTCGTCAAACTAATAATAATAATAATACATTAATACAGCCACAACGACAACTCTTGCTGACCTACTGCCCTCTGTAATGGCACCATTCCCAAAGTATGTGGGCTCTATTGATAACCTCACTAACAACTTTAACGACGCCCTGCGGGAAACCATTGATAACATAGCACCGCTAAAGTTAAAAAAGGCTCCAAAAAAGCGCACCCCGTGGTTTACAGAAGAAACTAGAGCTCAGAAATTATTATGTAGAAAGCTGGAACGCAAATGGCGCACGACTAAACTTGAGGTGCACCATCAAGCATGGAGTGATGGTTTAATAACTTATAAACGCATGCTTACCTTAGCTAAAGCTAAATATTACTCAAATCTCATCCACCGTAATAAAAACGATCCTAAATTTTTGTTTAGTACGGTAGCATCGCTAACCCAACAAGGGACCCCTTCCAGTAGCTCAACCCACTCAGCTGATGACTTTATGCAATTCTTTAGTAAGAAAATTGAAGTCATTAGAAAGGAGATTAAAGACAATGCGTCCCAGCTACAACGGGGTTCTATTAACACTGATACGATGGTATATACGGCGGATACTGCCCTCCAAAATA
>NC_084618.1:54867210-54957210 GCF_033978795.1 Nerophis ophidion
CCCGCTAACGCTAGTCGTGCTAAAGGCTAACGAGTTAGAAATGAGTGTAATGATGGTCATGTGCGGACTGCAAGCACGAGCAGTGTATACTTGCCTTTACACTTCATAACATTTGTCCTAAATAACCACAAAGAAAAATAAAGCTCTTAAACAAAATGATAGTCGAGACCCTTTTTTTTAGCACAACTCACTCTTCCGTTTGGAGTTCTTGCTCTTTTTCAGATCACTTGGACTTTCACTGGGCGTTAAAGACGATGAAGTCAGGATCAATTAGACGAGTATCACTCGATATCCAAGCGCATATTTGAAAGTTCGCTCTTCCTCTCATTGATTTGTAGATTTGAGTGTTTTTTACCAGCTGCTGCCGAACTGCTCGCTAGCCAATGTTAGCCTCCTCTTTTGCTAGCGAGGTGTTTGGCCAGTGCAGTCGTGATGGCTTGTTCTTTCGTGATAGCGATGTGCGAGTCGATAGTGGAATGTCGGTACCGCCGATACCAGAACTTTATGTTTTAGTGTCGATTCTCAAATCAAAATGTCAATATTTTTGATACTCTAAAACAGTGGTTCTCAAATGGGGGTAAGCGTACCCCTGGGGGTACTTGAAGTTATGCCAAGGGGTACGTGAGATTTTTTTCAAATATTCCAAAAATAGCAACAATTCAAAAATCCTTTATAAATATATTTATTGAATAATACTTCAACAAAATATGAATGTAAGTTCATAAACTGTGAAAAGAAATGCAACAATGCAATATTCAGTGTTGACAGATAGATTTTTTTGTGGACATGTTCCATGTTCCAGTAGAAGCATTTAAGTCTCACCTTAAAACTCATTTGTATACTCTAGCCTATAAATAGACCTCCTTTTTAGACCAGTTGATCTGCCGCTTCTTTTCTTTTTCTCCTCTGTCCCCCCTCCCTTGTGGAGGGGGTCCGGTCCGATGACCATGGAGGAAGTACTGGCTGTCCAGAGTCGAGACCCAGGATGGACCGCTCGCCTGTGTATCAGTTGGGGACATCTCTACGCTGCTGATCCACCTCCGCTTGGGATGGTTTCCTGTGGACAGGACTCTCGCTGCAGTCTTGGATCCGCTTTGAACTGAACTACCGCGGCTGTGTTGGAGCCACTACGGATTGAACTTTCACAGTATCATGTTAGACCTGCTCGACATCCATTGCTTTCGGTCCCCTGAGGGGGGGGGGGGGTTGCCCACATTTGAGGTCCTCTCCAAGGTTTCTCATAGTAATCATTGTCACTGGCGTCCCACTGGGTGTGAGTTTTCCTTGCCCTTATGTGGGTTCTTCCGAAGATGTCGTAGTCGTAGTGGTTTGTACAGTCCTTTGAGATTTAGGGCTATATAAATAAACATTGATTGATTGATTGAAAAATATTGATGTTAAAGATTTCTTTTTTTTTGTGAAGAAATGTTTAGAACAGTGGTTCTTAACCTTGTTGGAGGTACTGAACCCCACCAGTTTCATATGCGCATCCACCGAACCCTTCTTTAGTGAAAAATAAAATGTTTTTCAAATTCAAGACAAAGTTAGGTGCACAACCGTGCATGAAAATCACCTTGTTCAAAGAACAAAACCAACACAGTGCATGAACTGGTAACAAATTACACACCTGCAAATCAGTTTGGGTTCTGCTGTTGCCGTATCCCTAATATGCCGATAGGGAGAAGTTTTTATGTCCACGATGAGTCAGGTGTGGCTTGAGTGGAGGCTCCACCGAACCCCGGAGGCCTAGGGTTCGAACGAACCCTGGTTAAGAACCACTGGTTTTGAATGAAGTTTATAAATCCAGATGGATCTCTAGTACAATCCCCAAAGAGGGCACTTTAAATTGACGATTACTTCTATGTGTAGAAATCTTTATTTATAATTGAATCACTTGTTTTCTTTCCAACAAGTTTTTAGTTATTTTTATATATTTTTTTCAAAATAGTTCAAGAAAGACCACTACAAATGAGCAATATTTTGCACTGTTATACAATTTAATCAATCAGAAACTGATGACATAGTGCTGTATTGTACTTCTTTATCTCTTTTTTTTCCAACCAAAAATGCTTTGCTCTGATTAGGGGTTACTTGAATTGAAAAAATGTTCACAGGGGGTACATCACTGAAAAAAAATGTTGAGAACCACCGCTCTAGAAGTCTAGTTCAAGGGTCTCAATCTCATTTTAGCTCAGGGGCAGCATGGAGGAAAATCTGTGCACACACGGGGCCGACTAATAAAATCATGGTATTAAAACTAAAAAATAAAGATAACTTCAAACTGCTTTCTTTGTCTTACTTTGGCCAAAAATAGAACTAACACATTCTGAAAATATTACAATAAAAATATAGAAAAAATGTGAAGTTTAGAGCGACGAAGTAAAGAAGAACGTGAATGAATGTTTAAAACTGAATATTGATTGATTGATTGATTGATTGATTGGGGGGCGGCATAGCTCGGTTGGTAGAGTGGCCGTGCCAGCAACTTGAGGGTTGCAGGTTCGATTTCCGCTTCCGCCATCCTAGTCACTGCCGTTGTGTCCTTGGGCAAGACACTTTACCCACCTGCTCCCAGTGCCACCCATACTGGTTTAAATGTAACTTAGATATTGGGTTTCACTATGTAAAGCGCTTTGAGTCACTTGAGAAAAGCGCTATATAAATATAATTCACTTCACTTCACATTGATTGATTGATTGATTGATTGATCGATAAATAATAAATGATAAATGAGTTGTACTTGTATAGCGCTTTTCTACCTTCAAGGTACTCAAAGCGCTTTGACACTACTTCCACGTTTACCCATTCACACACACATTCACACACTGATGGAGGGAGCTGCCATGTAAGGCGCTAACCAGCACCCATCAGGAGCAAGGGTGAAGTGTCTTGCTCAGGACACAACGGACGTGACGAGGTTGGTACTAGGTTGGGATTGAACAGGGACCCTCGGGTTGCGCACGGCCACTCTTCCACCACACCACGCCGTCCCATGAGTGATTGATTGATTGATTGATTGATTGATTGATTGATTGATTGATTGATTGATTGATTGAATGAAACATTTATTGGTAGATTGCACAGTACAGTACATATTCCGTACAATTGACCACTAAATGGTAACACTCAAATAAGTTTTTCAACTTGCTTAAGTCGGGGTCCACGTAAATCAATTCATGGTACAAATATATACTATCAGCATAATATAGTCATCACACAAGTTAATCATCAGAGTATATACATTGAATTATTTACATGATTTACAATCTGGGGGGTGGTATATGGGGGGGGGGGGGTTGGGGCTGGTTGGGTTTGGTTGATATCAGCACTTCAGACAGCAACAATTGCATCATCAGAGAAATGGACATTGAAAAAGTGTAGGTCTGGCTTGGTAGGATATTTACAGCGAGCAGTGAACATTGTGAGTTCAGAAAGCACAAGAACAAGTATATACATTTGATTTTTTACAATCCGGGGAAGTGGGATGTGGAGGGGGAAGGGTGTTAGTCAAGGGCTGAAGTTGCCTGGAGGTATGCATATGTAAATGTGCAAATGCATAAAAATGTGATACGTGACTTAATGAATTAAGTAACGTTTATGACAACCTTTCTCCAAAACACAATATATAATGTGAGATTTAACAGGATAATGCATACATGTATCATTTGTTTTCAAAACAGTCACAAAAAAGTGGGATTCCAAAGATTTACTGTGGGACCTCATTTTTATGACTTGATGGGGTCTTTAGGACCCCATTTTTAAAATTCCTAGCGCCAACACTAATGGAGTATTGGTGTGTGCAAAACAGCAGCAGGTGGCTGTGGCCTGCGGGCTGGTTCTAATACTAATCAAGTATCGTCCCGGAGGCCTTAGATAATTCATTAGCGGGCCTTGACTTTGACAACCACGCTCTAGTTATTTGAGATAATGTATATCATTAACATGAACACAATGTAAAGCAGGGCTGTTGCACTGAAAAATTAAAGCCATTATGATATTTTTCATTTTCAAAGCCAATATAAATTGTAATCGTTAGGGTTCCCCTCTATTTTGGTGAATATTAACGGTCCTGGAGACTCAACAGGGTTTCAGTCATTAAATTTTTAAAAACAGGTCATGTATTTTTCTTTTTCTTTCAATGCTAAAATATCTACAGATAAACTAAACATCTATTCGTTGACACAAACTTTATTTTCTGGTCCCTTTTTGTCAAAGAAAACTGGCAGAGGGGTTAGTGCGTCTGCCTCACAATACGAAGGTCCTGCAGTCCTGGGTTCAAATCCAGGCTCGGGAGCTTTCTGTGTGGAGTTTGCATGTTCTCCCCGTGAATGCGTGGGTTCCCTCCGGGTACTCCGGCTTCCTCCCACTTCCAAAGACATGCACCTGGGGATAGGTTGATTGGCAACACTAAATTGGCCCTAGTGTGTGAATGTGAGTGTGAATGTTGTCTGTCTATCTGTGTTGGCCCTGCGATGAGGTGGCGACTTGTCCAGGGTGTACCCCGCCTTCCGCCCGATTGTAGCTGAGATAAGCGCCAGCGCCCCCCGCGACCCCGAAAGGGAATAAGCGGTAGAAAATGGATGGATGGAAACCCTGTTTATTATGGCAAAATATAAAATATGCTAAATTTTTCCCTAAAATATGTTCAAATTCGGAATATTTGATGTGAAGTTATTGGAGCCTTAAATATGTAAATAATAATAATATTTCATTATTTTTTTCAACAATCACAGTTTGCCACACACAATCACGTGTACTTCACGGACTGTGTATATCCCTTGCAGATTGTGTTGATATATATTGGGAACCAGAATATTAATAATAGAAAGAAACAACCCTTTTGTGTGAATGAGTGTAAATGTGGGAGGGAGGTTTTTTTTGGGTAAGTGCATCATGTGTTTTTATGTTGATTTAATAAAAAATAAAAAATAATAAAAAGTAGACTAAAGGCCTCGGGGATCCAAAAAGCCTACCCTGCAGGCACAAGACATTAAAACAACCTTGAGAACTTGTTGAATTAGGTCCTGACATTGACCGACTCAAACATAACGTTGAAACAGCATGCTTTATGACAACGTTTAATCAATGTTGTGTTCTGACGTTGATTTGACCATTGAATTTTGGTAGTTTCAATATTCTTCAACACAAATAGCACATTGAAACAACATGCTTTTGATGACTTATTCACTGTCAGGTTGTGATGTCGATTTAACCTTTGAAATTTGGTCATTTCCCAACCAACACTGTGGATCCAATGATGGAGATTGTCTCAATTTACAAATACAACTATTTTGCAACCTTTTTTCCAAGTCCTTTTAAAGGACATGTATGTATAATCAACATTGTATCACTGTCTTGTGCCTGATGGGTACACTCATAAAAGTGTTAAAAATAAGTTATACATTAATATGTATCATTTTTACTTTCAATTCTTAAATCTCTATATAAACTTCAGATCTATGCATTGATAGTACGTTTGTATTAATTTTTGAGCAAGGCCAGTTTTAAAGTTAAAAAAAAAATCATGCATAAACGCAAGCGGTAGGAAATGGATGGATGGATGGATGTTATCCCTTGGCCCCAGATACTTATTTTTGTCTTTTGTTAGTTTTTTATTTCTTTTAATTCAGCTTTTTTAAATAGCAATTTTAATAGAATATGTTGTAGCCTACTATCATGCATTTTAGCTATTGATATATATATATTTATATTATATATATATATATATATATATATATATATATATATATATATATATATATTTACATATATATTTACATATATATATATATTTGCACTTTTTTGAAATATTTGGACATTAAAATATATTATTTATTGGACATTTTTAAATAAAAATTTAAATGATTAACTTTTTAATGTTGTGATTTATGTGCACCAAATTAAAGCTCAGTTAATCCAGTGGTTCTCAACCTTTTTTCAGTGCCCCTGTGAACTTTTTTTTTTAAATTCAAGTACCCCCTAATCAGAGCAAAACATTTTTGGTTGAAAAAAAGAGATGTAGCAGTAAAATAAAGTTCTATGTCATCAGTTTCTGATTTATTAAATTGTGTAGCTGTGCAAAATATTGCTCATTTGTAGTGGTCTTTCTTGAACTATTTGGAAAAATATATATACAAATAATTAAAAACGTGTTAACTTGTTGAAAAATAAACAAATGATTTAATTATAAATAAAGATTTCTACACATAGAAGTAATCATCAACTTCAAGTGCCCTCTTTGGGGATTGTAATATAGATCCATCTGGATTCATGAACTTAATTCTAAGCATTTCTTCACAAAAAAGATATCTTTAATATCAATAATTATGGAGCATGTCCCCAAAAATCTAGCTGTCAACACTGAATATTGTATTGTTGCAGTTCTTTTCACAGTTTATGAACTTACATTCATATTTTGTTGAAGTATTATTCAATAAATATATTTATAAAGGATTTTTGAATTATTGCTAATTTTTAGAATATTAAAAAAAAAATCTCACGTACCCTTTGGCATACCTTCAAGTACCCCAAGAGGTACGCGTACCCCCATTTGAGAACCACTGAGTTAATCAGTGTAAATACTGTAAACAAAGTACTAGTATGAGAAAGTCAATCGTTGCAGTTTGGTGTCTGAGCAGCAGATGGCGTCAGTGCACCATGAAGGAGAGCATTTATATGCATGACGTAACGTGTTGCTCAAGAAAGAACCCGGAAAACATGACGTCACAAGCCTCCGCAACCGGCGCGGTTTGAGACGGAACAGCGTGGATTAGCGATTATTTCCTTGGAATTTTCTCCTGGTGGTAACGTTTGTTTCTTGTTGGCAGTCAATTATCTTCTGTGACTACACTGGTGGCCATGTTAACAATTCGCCGGGCTGGGAAGTCTGATCTCGTTTATGCTTTAATAGAACGACTATTGATAAGTGAGAATAGCACCTGCTAGCTTCGATTGAGCTAACTGCGGACGTCTTTTTTATTCTTACGTAAAGACGTCTACGGTTTCATCACTTGTACGTTTGTAAAACGTCATTATACTTATTTTAGACATCGCTTTAGCGGATTTTGTACATGCTTAACCTGTTGGAAACTTACCTATGATGACCTAACACATTGTTTGGAATGACTTGTAGACATCATGGCTTCAGATGACATTGCTGAGCTGGTTGATTCTCTCGCCAACACCCATGTTGGGGATGGAGAGTTGAGCTTTAAAGGCTTAGGGCTGAAGCTGGACAACGCAGAATCAGGTATGATCGACGACACCACTCACAAGCACTTTTGGATATCGAGCTTTCGGGTGAATTATAAGGATGGACCTTAAATGCACCAGTAACTTTCAAAGAGGTTCTTAGTTTGAACATTGACTAAACTATGCATGGGGTCTTAATGCTGTCCAGGCCTAGGACCCCCGAACTAAAGTTGAGATGGAGCAGGTAACCCCTAGGACCTTTTTTTTTTTTTTTTAATAAAGATGTGGTATGCATAAAACAGGCAGTCTACCCCAGTAGCAGCTGTAGCTACCATAGTAGTTGTCACCACCAAGTATGGAGTGAATCTTTTTGTAAGACATTTGCTGACATCATACAATATTGCAAAGCATTGAGCTATTACAGTACTTCAGACAACTTGCAACAGTTGGCGCAAAATACAAATGCAGTATGTCAAAATTCCTCTTCATTAAAGTAAAATTGTAACAATGTAACCTTTTTATTCAACACGATAATTTAACCTATTACACCGTGTGCCTTTAAGAGTATTTGCTCAGCAAATAGATGATCTGGACTGAGTAGAACTAAAATTACGGTTGAATAATAAAATATGCATGGGACTGCAATACTGTTTAAAACAGTTGAACGTGCCTGTTCTTGTGTTGGCAGGCAAACTCTTCAAACACAAAAAATATATTATAACTAAAAGTATTTACGTTTAATGACGGACCACGGATGTCTGGAACCTGGCTGCTCCTCATTGGACATCATTAATGAATAAAGAATGCCTGCCATGAGATATGTGTTTGAAATTATTTAAGTCTTTATCGTGTCCGAAAAATGTAAGAGTTGGACATTTATATGCTATTAGTTGCGAAGGATTGTTGAAGATCCACTATTGATGTGTTAAAACCTATTTCTTCCTTAGAAGCTACATTTTATATTACCTGTTCTTTGTCCCTGCGTATAGTAAATATTTAAGTGTTTAGAAGTATTCATTAAATCAATGTATTCTTGGTTGCCAAAAAGGGATTTAAACTAATATTTTGATATTTACATAAATCAATAGAATACCCTAAGGATATGTACAGATGAGATGTGTCAATATCACTATAATGTCGTGTGGAGATTGATTTTCATAGAGTATTACAACAGAAACAGTACAGTATGTACTTTATTATCATATATGTAACTCTCATATGGGTATAAAGGGTACTTTAACACGTAAACGGAACAGTATGTACTTTATTATCACATGCAACTCTCTTAAAGGAATACATCCAAACACTTGATTGAAATGTATTATGTGCATGTTTAAAGAACAGTTAATACTCTATGTAGCTTCTAAACAAGAGGTTTTAGCACATCAACATTGGATCAGTAACAGTCCTTTACGATCTCATTATTACCATAGAAATTGCAAACTGTTATTTATCGGACGTGATAAAGACTTGAATAATTTCAAACGCATATCCTTACAATAACCACAAATGTAAGTAAGTTTTTGTCCTACATTTAGTAATCAGTTGTGGACAGACAAAGCCCGAAAGCAGTATAGGCATTCCCGTGACAGGAATCAATTTTTGTCTGGGAATCATTTTTTGGCGCAACACAGATAGCAGCAAATAAAAGATTTGATTTACAGATGTCATGATCGATAACTTGCCTGCTGACGGCATCATGGCAATGATAAATAATAAATGATAAATGGGTTGTACTTGTATAGCGATTTTCTACCTTCAAGGTACTCAAAGCGCTTTGACACTACTTCCACATTTACCCATTCACACACTGATGGAGGGAGCTGCCATGCAAGGCGCTAACCAGCACCCTTCAGTAGCAAGGGTGAAGTGTCTTGCTCAGTATCAATCAATCAATGTTTACTTATATAGCCCTAAATCACTAGTGTCTCAAAGGGCTGCACAAACCACTACGACATCCTCGGTAGGCCCACATAAGGGCAAGGAAAACTCACACCCAGTGGGACGTCGGTGACAATGATGACTATGAGAACCTTGGAGAGGAGGAAAGCAATGAATGTCGAGCGGGTCCAACATGATAGTGTGAAAGTTCAATCCATAATGGATCCAACACAGTCGCGAGAGTCCAGTCCAAAGCGGATCCAACACAGCAGCGAGAGCAACGGACGTGACGAGGTTGGTACTATGTGGGGATTGAACCAGGGACCCCCGGGTTGTGCACAGCCACTCTTCCACTGCTCCATGCCGTCCCCATTTTTAAAAAGTCCTGTTCACTTTCTCTCAGGTGTATTACATACGGTGTGGAACAAAATAAAGCCACACATTTTGGTTTGTGCAGTGGCTTCATTATCTCTCAACTAAGGGCATCTGATTGGCTCTCGTTCATAACTAACCCCGAGGTTGGTACTATGTGGGGATTGAACCAGGGACCCTCGGGTTGTGCACAGCCACTCTTCTTCCACTGCTCCACGCCGTCCCCATTTTTAAAAAGTCCTGTTCACTTTCTCTCAGGTGTATTACATACGGTGTGGAACAAAATAAAGCCACACATTTTGGTTTGTGCAGTGGCTTCATTATCTCTCAACTAAGAGCATCTGATTGGCTCTCGTTCATAACTAACCCCAAGCCTTCTTTCAAGGTACGCCATTAAAGAGCTGTGATTGGATATGTTTTGAACTTTTCACACCCTTCGACAAGACAAAATTAAATATGATTGGATTTTGTTTCTGTCAACATTTTCTTTCCATGTTAATACTTAAACATGTCAGGTATTTGTGTTTGTGTCAGGTAATTGTGTTATCAACATGCCTTTGTTTTGATGACTTATCATCCTTTTTTTTTTTTGACCTGCTGCGATGTAATTTAAAAAAGATAAACAGCCTCCAGCCCAGGGCGGGCACAGCTTACTGATGCCAAGACTGCTACAGTATGAGGTATAAACCATAAAACATTGAACATTAAGATTTTGTGAACCATTCCTACCTTTTACTTCTCTGAACTCTTTAAAGTTTTGTAATCAATCAGAAATATATAGCCATCCATCAGTTTGCTATCGATGTCCCTCTAGCAAGTATAATGCATCAAACATGTGGAAATATGGAGAGTGTTTTGAATATTAACCGTCAGGCCTATAGTAAATCGGTTAAATGGGTATTTTTTTAATTGCGTATAGTACAGTTAGACATTTTATATAAAATCTCATGATTCTCATGTTTTCAAATTAATTTCAAATTAAGTTGACCTGCAAAGGTTACTGTACATTGTAGGTTCATCCTAAAACTTTCCCTGAAAGACAAATATCGCTAACTTTTTATGAACAGTGCATAATAGGCAAACATCTGTTACCCAGTCTGTGTTCTTCTTGACCATATGTGTCCCTTCAGTGGAAGAGCTGGTGCAGGAGATAGAACAGTGTCAAGATTTGAGAGCCTTACGCTTGGAAGGAAACACTTTGGGCGTTGAGGCAGCTGTAGCCATTGCCCAGGCACTAGAAAGCAAACATTGGCTTCAGGTATACACTTTCTTAAAGTCACTTGCAGAAACTTAAGACGACAAACCTCAATATTATGATCTTATCTGTAAATGATTGTGTTTTTCAATGACTGTCTTTCAGTGTTGTTATTGGAGCGACCTTTTTACTGGAAGACTACGCTCTGAAATCCCAAAAGCCCTAGTGAGAAGTTCATCTATTCATCCACTAAATGACATTTATTGTGATTATATACTGTATCTAATACTGTATGTATAGATTGATAGTAAATCTGTATGAGGATTCTTTCAGTCCATATTGTGAATCCTTAAATTTACGCTTGAATGAACCATTTAGGTAATTAATTGATTTAAAAAAAAATAATAATAATTTATTGTATGTTTATAATTCATGGGTTTATCAGGAGTCACTGAGCAGCGGAATAATGATGGCAGGGGCCCGTCTGACTGTGCTGGACTTGAGTGATAATGCGTTTGGACCAGATGGCGTGCGCGGCATCCAACAGCTTCTTAAAAGTCCTACCTGCCACACCTTGAAAGAGCTAAGACTCAACAATTGTGGGATGGGAATCGGAGGAGGAAAGGTGAGCTCTTGGCATCTCTTCCTTTTTAAAAAGAAGAAAATTGTCCAACTTTATTTAAAAACACTGTTCAACAATTCCACATTAAGCTGCGTTAAAGCATGGAGATGATGCAGATGCTGTGTGGTTTCTGCAGATTCTGGCAGAAGCACTGATGGAGTGCCACAGATCCTCAGTAACTGCTGGCGCTGCGCTCAAATTGAGAATATTTGTTGCTGGGAGAAATCGTTTAGAAAATGAAGGATCCAGTGCCCTGGCCAAAGCCTTTCAGGTAAAAAGAGGTTAACGTACTACTTCATCAAGTATCATAAGTAACCACAACTTTTAGCACCAAAAAAATTTTTTTTTAGAAATGTACTTCTGATTTATTAGTAGTTGAATTGATATTCAAGGAATTAAGTACAGTTAAAACACTGGTCAAATTTAGAAGATCTAATATTGCATGGTACTCCTACTTACAGTTAAATAACATCTGAAATATATATAACCTGTTATTGAAGTAATCCATTTGTACTTGTTTGTTTGATGGACTCACTAGCTACTTCATGACATGCAAACATACATTTTAACACACTAGTTTTATTTATACACTCTAGCATTACATGAGTTGGACAAAATATGGCAAACACTTCTTAATAATCTGATATTTTCAATAAAATCTGAGAAAATCCAGATGTCAAGTGAAATACACTGTGGTTTTCTCGAATCATAAAAATGTACTGTCAATTATGCAATTTGTTTTGGTATCTTTAAACAAAATTCATAGTTGATGGGAAGTCTGGAGGAGGTCCACATGCCCCAAAATGGCATCAACTATGCAGGCGTCATCACTTTAGCTTCTGCCATTCGACACAACTCAGAGCTGCGAGTGCTCAACCTCAACGACAACACCTTCACAAAGAGAGGAACACTGGCTATGGCACAGGTCAGGCCTCTTTACTCTAACACTCTTTCCATCAACATAGGTTGGGGTGTATAGTTGTTTTTACTCTTATTCCTCCTTCAGGCTCTGGGGCATCTGAGGAATGTCCAGGTGATCAACTTTGGTGACTGCTTGGTCCGCTGTGAAGGAGCGATTGCCCTCGCAGCAGTGCTAAGAGAGGGCTTGCCAATCCTCAAGGTGCTACCCAAACTCAAGCCTCTGTAATTTTTTTCCTTTATGTTTGTGTGTGTTTTATATACTGCATGTTTTGTACAATACTATGTGTCTAAAACCGCTAGTGTGAAACTGAATTTAATGTGTTTAATAAGAGTATATTGTTGGTCATCAGAATCAAAACATGCCTTTTAGCGACTTTTTATGAATACGTCCATTATTTACACTTTTGGGCCCTAAACTCTGCGAATGGCCCGGATCTACTGTACTGTATTCTGATTTCTACTGCAGCCTTTGAGGCAGGATACAAGGACCTGATCTCGTCACACACTTTACTAAACACTACCATGGCAAAAGTCCTCTTTCATTGCTTCACAGCGTAGTGAATCATCTCTATCAATTTCCACATGACAGAAACTAATTTCAAATGATTGGGGAGAAAATTAATGTAGTCTCATATTATGCTGTTCTACTTGCAGGAGCTGAATCTGTCCTTTGGAGAGATCAAAGAGGCGGCGGCGCTCGTGGTGGCTCAGGCCGTCATGGACAAACCTTACATGGAGAAAGTGGATCTGAACGGTATTGGGATTAACTGCTGAGCAAACAAACATAAGTGATGATTTCAGTTTTTTGTTTTTTTTACTAAAGAGTACTTGTGTGCGCGTGCATGTCTGATACTAGGGAACTTTTTGGGCGAGGATGGCTGTGAGGGTCTCAGGGAAGCCATGGAGAGCCAAGACAAAGCAGTGATGCTGGCTTCACTCAGGTAATATTTGTGAAACTTGATGCTCTGACTGGTTCTGATTAATACACTGCTCTTTTTAGTGACGACGAGGGAGAACCTGATGATGATGATGATGATGATGATGACAATGATGAGGGCGAGGCAGCAGCAAATGACGACTGTTGCAATGGGGAGGAGTTTGGAAAAGAAAATGCATTGCTGGAAAAAGAAGACAGTTCTTCCAAGTGCCATTGTCCAGTGAGATGACACTTACAAAATGATTCTACCCTCTTCCTCCAGAAGTATTTAGTAATTCAGCAATATGTTTATATTGTTGTTGTGTGCGTGCGTGTGTGTGTGTGTAGCACACAAAAGGTCAGGCATTACACATATAGAGTATATTTTAAATGTATCTGGTTAACTGCCTCGTCTTCTATAATCTGGGTCTGTAATTACCATTGGGTAAAAAACATTGGTATTAACAGCTGTGGCTTTAGGCAACCTCCTGATGCAGTTTTTATTTGAATATCATGAGTGGCAAGCCTCAAGCAGCTTAATCCATCTATCTAAACCCCGCTCCAAAAAGCTGTCCACCGCTAAACATGCTTGTCGTTGCCAATAATTCTGACTTCCTCATTTTTATAAAGAAAAAAATTCAGCACAAATTGTTTTATTCATTTTTGTTTTGTAGGTTAAAAACTTTTATATATTGTGTTCTGAGTAAATGTGGCTGATCAATTTGAATGTATTATTTTTTTAGTTTATTTAATTTTATTTTTCAGTATCAAATGGTCAAAACAATTCATAGTGTAAATAAGGGCTTCATTTTGGGGGGAATTTCAGGCACATTGATGCACTTTAAATAATTTATGTTCCAGCCTTTTAAAAAAAATGTCAAAAGTTATTTATTGTAAGTTGATCAGTATTTATTTTGTTGTTAATAAGGACACAGAATTATGCAGAGGTGTACATTTAACAGTTTTATTGACAATTATAGTATTTATAGTTGTGGGGCGGGAATGTTTTCTTCTTCCGAGGGAGGACGTAACAGAAAATAGTTGAAATGCGTGCTGGGTATCGTAGGTGAAAAAGTTCCATCGGGATTCTCCTGTCAGGTGTGAAACTCATGCATTTTCTGTTTTAACTTCTTAGATGTATTAATACTGACTGAGCAGTTTGCTTCTTAGCGGTATTACAACATTGCGTTTGTTGCTGCTATGTTATTAAATGACCATCTGGTCAAAGAGTTATGTCTTCATTTCCATTTTCTTATGTGCTCCAAATGATTAGCATTAAATGAACGCCCAAGCTTTAATTAGATCATTTACAGTAAGTTTGCAAGAAACAAAAATGGTAATTGCTATGTTTTTTGTGATTACGGTACCACAGGATGAGGTATTGTCTTTCGTTGCTTGCCCATCTGCTGAGAAGCTTCTTCAGCTCGGAGAGATGACGAGACATCTGCTGCCAGAGGTGTGAATTCAACATTTTTAAAATCACAGCTTCACGCCAAAAACAAATGACTATACTGCTTCTTCAGGTGGACATGACGAACCCACATAAGGCAGCTGATGTCCTTCTGAAAGTGGCTTCTTTATACAGTGAGAAACCTGTCATCCAGACTGCAGTGCTGGAAACTTTTGGTGAATAAGATGACACTCCTTTTCCCTCAGTGGGCCCACAATATGTTAAAATATGAAACATCCTGTCCATTCTGTCTTCTAAAGAGATGTGTCTGTTTCTCACAGACATGCTGTTGAAAAAGCTTCTCTCTGGTTCAGCCTTCCAGGCGTACACCTTTCTCTCTACCCTGCTGGTCCTCATGGGAATCCTCCGGGTACAATATCACACACTTTTTCTCTCCCGGTATAATCAAAATAGGCCGTTTCTTGCAGAAAACTCATTTCATTCACCCCAAGTCTGTCATTGATATACTGTAAGTACCGTTCTGCCTCAACTTAAGAGTAGTTTGCAATACAAGCTAGCTGTCTATTTTTTTTTTAATGCTTTAAGTTAAAAGCATGATTTGAGTTACAAGCCCAACTCGCCACCAGTCTTTCTCACAGGGTTGTGCGTTTGCGCAAAACAAGAGTTAGTATATCGTTACATGTTGCTACTTGGTTTACACAAGAAGTTTTGATTTGACCGTTGACCTGTGCGTTAGAGCACCGCTCAGAGATTGACTCAATTCTCCCCTCTAGGGAAGTGAGAAAGTTAGCGCAGCGCAGAAGTGGATTGTTGAAGCAGAGAAACAAACAAACCAATTAACATTTATCCATAAATATATTGAGAAGCTTTGGATGCGGTTTTTGGTGTTTGAATTTGTTCTGTGTAGTCCTGACTTAACAAACTGAACAATTGAGCATTTTCCTTGGTCCACAGTAGGGTTATACCGTATACCAGTAATAATACAATACTGTATTACTAATTTATTAAAAAAGGTACTGTACTGTTTTGGAAAAATACAGATAATCCCTTTTTCTTTAGGATGGCGCTCCGTGGTGACATTGCTGGTAATATGAGTAGAGGTGCATGTGTGTCAACACACACGCAGACCACTTACAAGTGGAAACGGTGTAGAGCCAGAAGAGGGAGAATGGATGTAGTTTGGCTTTAAAATTAACAATAAGGGTGACGGTGTAGACACTGAAACACTTCCTGTAGAAGTGTGTGGTCTGTTTCCACGCATTTCACAGTTCAGGGTAGTGTACAAATCAGGCTGATGACGTATGGAGGAGTGGTTTACTGTTTTTCTACACTGATACCATATAACTAAACAGACAATATTAGGTCACAGTTTTTTATTAACAAGTAAGTAAATTAAAAACAAAGCAATCATATACAAAACAAAATGATTTAAAACAAAGTGCACTGAAATGTTTATAAAAAGTCAGGCTTTTGTCCGCAATATCCAACGGTCAGAAATTAGTCCTCTGAGTAAATACTTAAGAAATAAACAAGTCGCCGTGTATATTCAAATGGCCGTCGTGTGTTTTAATAATACGTTTTAAGAATGTCGCCAACTGTGTTCAGCCGATCAGCATTCGACAGAACAGCCCGCCTCGAAAATGTTCCAGGTCGCTTGGAAAAGTCTCACCTGGCTAGGAGGAACTCCGAAAGATTCCTGAAGAACTAAATCTACCTGGGTAGTTCTTTGATGGCAACACAGGGGGAACTTTATTTGTGAGTGAGAAAGTTCCTGAAAAAGTTCCAGCGGTGGAAAAGGTCCTACGGTTACAAGACATGTAAGCAGCCTCTAGAATGAGTATTCTCTCCGAGGTAAATGCTGAACATTATTATATAAATTCAGAAGACTACTGTAGCTGTTAGTAGTATATTATTTTGTATTGTTTCCATGCAATATTCATCTAAAAGCTTTGTTTTCTTTTTAAAAAGCACGTTATATGTTAAAATTGCGCGTTTTCCAGATTTGAGATATGAGTACTTTACAAGCTTGGTCATTAAAGTAATTCAGCTCGTAAATTGAGGTACCATTGTACACAATAACAAGGCATAACATGTACAGCATAAATAAATGTACACAATGATGTGACGTTACCTGTGTGGCTGCAGCAGCACTAGCTTTCGACAGTCAACTTTGTAATAATTTGGCCTCAAAACATACAGCGAGGTAAGCACAAGTTAAATATAATCATAAATTGTTATTAGAACTACAACAGGCAGGCAGTGTGGATTATGTAGACGTGGCTTCGGAGGAATGCCTGCATCACCTCAGGCTGCGAGATGGGATCATTCAGCGGACTGCAGAGCAGTGTACGGTTTATACTGTAGCCTAAAAAACAGGCTAAAGACTAGATTGTTACTTTGATTCTATCTGTTCTATCAATCACCTTTCTTTATCATTCATTAGTGCTGAGTACTTATATATGTGTCACTCACGGGTGGTGTTGAAATGTAACCCTAATGAATAGAGGGGATCTAATGTGCATTTCTTATGAGTGGTCAAGTAGGAATGTTAAAACGATGGAAATTTCCAAATTCCCAGTGAGCACCCATTAAATAACTTTTTCTCATTTATTTTTTGTGTGTTTCAGGGAGAAGGGAAGACGAAAAAAGTGCCACTGGTAGCAGGCCAACTGTTATGTTTGGAACATGCCGTCCAGCAAGACTACTTTGCCCAGCACCACGCCTCCCTGATTCACATTGTCCTTTCAAAGTAGGAAATGGCAACGCCAATGAAGGGTATTGCAACGCTGGGATCCATGTGAGTGTGTTCATACATTGTGTTTCTGTGTAACTGCAGGAACCGCGACGCTCTCAATTTGTGCAGCAGTAGCATGGAGAGATTAAGCTCCGCCTTAGAAAAGAGGTGCCTTTACCAACATTGATGGACTGCTGCTGAAAAATACACGCACACACATTCTGGGATTCATTCCTCCACAATAGAAGCCTGTGAAACCACTGTTGATTGTATCAAATCTGTCCAGTATATGTTATTTTATATATTTTTTACTCATGCTATAGATTTTTATTTTTACAGAGAATACACAGTAATCATAATGATACATATCTGCATATTAACCTCCGGATTTTTTTGGTTTGCAAATGTGCACTTTGACATGTTTTTTAAAGGGATACATCACATACATACACTATCTTTTAATCTATATTGCAATATTAATACAGGGAACATGGACTGCATATTATCAAAATGGTAAAGGTGTTTGCTGTTTTTCTTGTTAACATTTAACACTTGGAACCCTTTGTGTTGAATCGTGAAGCTGAAAATGCATCATTGTTTCTGCATCATTTTGAAATGTTACTCACTGGAAAGAAAAACATTGTCAACATGATATTAATGTCTTTTATTGTCAGTCTTAATTAAAATTGTGCACTTATGTTGTATGTTCAGTTTCAGAATGACCTCATAGCATAGAACTGAACAGTGTTCAGGGTGAAGTGGCTCAAATATTTTGTATTGACTTTCAGAGTAACAGATTTTCCTTCATTTATAATTGTCACAATGTTTATTGAATGTAATTAGTACTAAACTCTTAATACAACTCAAGTTTTGTCAATTTATTTTACTTTTTTATTATAATCTGAATAAACAAATATTTTTCCTTGAACGGTGAAATATGTGTGACTTTAAAACCACGGTCTTCCACACTTATATGCACATACAGCACTATGAAGACTGCATACTTAGCTGTATATTGATGCATGTATCTGATTCCTAATTGAAAAATGTGCTTTGGCTAAAAAAATCCAAGGTGTCTATGGTGGGTCCATCGTTTCACTTCAATTTTAGACATGCTTAAAACTGTCCACAAATTGTAATTTTGTTACTCAATCCTAGCCATATTTATTGAGGAAGTTTCTCCACAATGCACCTTTTTGTAATCTTTGAAAGGAGACGATAAACCATTAATTTTCACAGGAGAGATGGTCTCCTGTGGACGGGACTCTCGCTGCTGTCTTGGATCCGCTTGAACTGAACTCTCGCGGCTGTGTTGGAGCCACTATGGATTGAACTTTCACAGTATCATGTTAGACCCGCTCGACATCCATTGCTTTCGGTCCCCTAGAGGGGGGGGGTTGCCCACATCTGAGGTCCTCTCCAAGGTTTCTCATAGTCAGCATTGTCACTGGCGTCCCACTGGATGTGAATTCTCCCTGCCCACTGGGTGTGAGTTTTCCTTGCCCTTTTGTGGGTTCTTCCGAGGATGTCGTAGTTGTAATGATTTGTGCAGTCCTTTGAGACATTTGTGATTTGGGGCTATATAGATAAACATTGATTGATTGATTGAATTTTTTTAAATTTCCCATTCTAGACTGAACTTGAATTTATCGCTTGGTACTTATATTATACTCTTAGATATCACAGTTGGTTCTTTAGCTTTAATAGAAAACTTATAAAGAATGCAGTTAAATATTTGTCAACTAGGAAAATTCTATATTCACAAATCCAGGGTAATGCCAAAAAATACATATTTTATTTTATTCTGAAATTAAATTCTACAACTAGCAATGATGAAGAAAACCTTCCCACTTTCTGAAAAGTTTCAATCAAAAGACAAATTTAAAAAAAGTAAAGTTTAGTATGAGACTTTCTTCTTTTTTTCATTCTCTTTCATGTGTTATGTTTTACATCCATCCATTTATTTTTGTCAAATTACAGTAGTGGTGCTGACAAAACCTGAAATCACAATTATTTATTTATACATTTTAAGGAAACCGATTTATATATATATATATATATATATATATATATATACATATACATATATATGTATATATACTTTTTAAAAATGAGTGTGTAATTTGAACTTGTATTAAAAAAAATCTAAATTATTAAAAAAAAATAGTTTTCTGTGATAGGGTGGCAATTTGTCCAGGGTGTACGCCGCCTTCCGCCCGATTTTAGCTGAGATAGGCACCAGCGCCCCCCCCCCCCCCCCCCCCGTAATAAGCGGTAGTAAATGGGTGGATGGATGGTTTTTAAGCCTCTCCGTGCTTACTTGCAGCCAGGAGGAGCATTATTGTAACTTGTTTTGAAAACGTTTTATTACAATTTTTACACCAAATAATATATTGGTATAATATATAATATATATTTTAGAAAAAAAATCTGTATATATATTATATATACAGATTTCGGTATTTGTTTTAAATAGTTTGGCGAATATTAATTATCGTTTATGATCACATTTAGAAAAAAATATTTTTATGATCATATTTTTGTCGTTTTGAAAGATACGGTGTTTATGTATGTGTTTGTTGGGGGGTGGGGGAATTATAGGCACGTGTGCGGCATCCGGGTATTAACGGTACATTTAAGCATTTTTCATTGCTAAATATGGAACATGCTAAGCGTGGAAGTACACGGTTTGGAACTCCACGGTTTGGAACTCAACCGTGTGTGTAAGAGGGGGCGTTTCATAATAGTGAGGGATAAAGGCAGTTTGTTTTGGATGGGGGACAGTCAGGGGGGAAGAGTCTGCCTCCATAACTCACAGAAGCAAGCATAGAGAACCAAGGTGAGTGCGCTCTCAACACTTTCTTATACGGTTCTCACGACATCAAAGATGGAATGCGAGTCTCATATAATTATTTGAATTTGGTACGATTCAGGCATTAATCAAATTATGCACTAATCCACGAATTTTGAAAGCAAAAACAAAATGTTTAACTTTTTAAACCAAAAGTAGTGATGTGTGATACCACTGCAGGTTATGTCCCCTCCGATACGAGTAAAATTCAGGCTCGTATCGGCGATACCGATCCCATACGGATGCTTTGTGCAAATATACCCAATGTGTCTGGTAAAATTTAAAATGTAGTGTATTTCAAATGTTGCTGCTCTTTCAGAAATAATCTTTAACAATATAAAATCCCAGGGCGACACACATGATGGCGTGATTCTACACTGACTGTACGTGTTATCTTAGAGTGCCTCCAAATAGCCTTCGATTAAATTATACATACTGTTTTAAAATATAGAATGACTCATTTTAATTGCCAGTGGGGTTTTTTAATAGTTTGCAATGGCTGTTTTATGGGAATTGCTATGTATAGTTTAGTGACACCTAGATTGTGAATTATTTATGAAACTTGACCTTTTTGTCTATGTGAGATTAATGTATAACAGGGGTCCCCAATCTACGGGCCGTGGGCCGGGTCCGGCCCGCTAGCGTCCAAAATCCGGCCACGGGAAGTCCTGAGTTAAAAAAAACAACTTTATTTTTAACTTTTAATATTATTTTTTAAAATATTTCCTTTCTAATCCATTTTCTACCGCTTGTTACTCTTAGTTTCTCCTATTCTGCACAGTAGTCAACAATAACATGACATTATCGCGCACTGAATATATATATATATATATATATATGTAGGTGTGGGAAAAAATCACAAGACTACTTCATCTCTACAGAACTGTTTCATGAGGGGTTCCCTCAATCATCTCCTGATGATTGAGGGAACCCCTCATGAAACAGTTCTGTAGAGATGAAGTAGTCTTGTGATTTTTTCCCACACCTACATATTGCGCTCTACCACGGTATCGAGCACTATTCTCTGGATAATCCAATCAAGACATATATATATATATATATATATATATATATATATATATATGTGTGTGTGTGTGTGTGTATATGTATGTGTATATATATATATATACACATACATATACATACAGCCCCCGGGCAAATATTTTTAACCCAATGTGACCCCTGGGGTATAGTGTCATATACTATATAATATATATTTTTTTCCTACCAATAATTTTTTTTATTTAGATTAGATCTCAATAATTTAGTTAATTTACACTGTCTTTATATGTTAATTATGTACATTATCTAAAATAGCTAAAGTATCGCTATTTTAATTTGAGAATCGAGAATGAAGATTTGGTATCGATATTACAGTATCGATCCACACATCTTCATTTGTGTCATGGAGCTAGGCCTGTGGGAAATTCTTTAAAAAATACAATCTACCAAAAAAAAAGGTTTGCAGATTGCTACTAATACTTGATACTTTTTTATTTATTAACTTTTGAAAGTTTTTTAGACTCATTACAAATTATTGAGGAGTACTCATGCAGGGTAAATCTGATTGGGTTTTACACCGAACCCACCAGCCCCTCCTCAAACACACCTTCAGTGGAACATCTTAGCACTACACCGTCTGCACACTTGGAGAGACAGTGGGCGTCTTTGTGCACGACAGGCGAGGCTGGGTGCTCCCATGCGGTCTGCCCTACGCTCAGGGGGGATGCACATTAACTCTAAATTCCTCCGTCTCTAGTTTGTTCGCCCTAAATAACGGGATTTCACTGTAAAGTCAAGATGTGCGACACAGCTCATTTCATCGTGCGTTAATATTGTGGCTGGTAAGTGTACTAAACTTTTAAACCTGTAGCAATAATAATGTGGAGCTTTCAATGTGCACTCTGGTGGATGAAGGCGGTTGATCCCACATGGGAATGTGGTTTTAAGGCATTCCAGTGAACACTAGTGCAGGTCCATCCTGCCAAGATGGCACCATTCCAACCTGCAGCTGGTCTGGAGCTGGGTACAAAGCTTCTTAACTAATAGGAGGCAATGTGTGACGCTAGGCCAACACATGTCTGCAGCCTCAATTATTTCTGGTGGCGTACCACAGAGATCAATGCTGGGACCATCATTGTTCAATCTCTACATTGTATCTATCACAGGTCATATTTAAGGCCCGGGGGCCACTTCATTTTAAGTGGCCCGCAAAAGCCTGGAAAATTTCACTTTTAACAGAATTCTTTTTACTGCATGCACCTGCAGTTCTTCCTAACTGAATATTCTTTATTGTATTATTTACTGTTATATGTTTGGGGTCATTTTAACCCTTTTTAAAATAAATTATACAATAGCTGAACCTAAATATCTGCTTTTCAAACAATGATAATAGTCAAATGAGGGGGCACTTGTTTAATATCATGAGGCGATTATACTCATGGTGTTTTGAGATAAGAGCTTGTCTGTAGGTTAATTATTATGCCTTAAGTTGCAAGCAAACATTTGAGTTAAAAGCATCCCCGTCATTGATTGGCATAGAAAAAGTCACAGTGAACCCCGTAAGTCTTACTTTATAGCATTAGCTTATGGATAGATATTGACATAACTTTGTTTTTCCAACTATGGGAAGCAATAAAGTGAGTGTGAAGGACAGTGCTGAGAAGAAGCAGCCGATGATATTCATTGAATTAAAGCAGGGCTGTCCTAACGTTTTGATTGGGGGGATGGGGGGTGGGGGGGGGCGCATTGGGCTCAAAAAATGTATCCAAGTGCCGAAAACAGACTGCATGCTAAGTATATGTATGAGTACATATTATTATAATAATAAAATGGATACACAATTAATAATTTACATAATTGGTTATTAAAAGTGTGTGAAAGTTCAACTCCTACCTTGTTTATTTCTGTGACAACCTCCTTAAGTTTTTTTAGTCAATCAGAAATATCAAGCAGCTAAACTGTGCCAAACATTGATAAGTGTGGAGAGCGTGTTGTGCATGTTTCTCCATCATCCCTTGTAAAAGATTTAAATGTCTGTAATTTTGATTTTGTTTATGTTGACGGGACATTTTTTTTATAATATCCACAAAGTTCAATGAGCAGGTTGTGTTATGTGTGACCATGTTTGTTGAATTTTTGTACTGCATGATTTTATTGATTTTGCACTGTGACTAGGGCAGGTTGTTTGGATGAGTCAAATAAGTAATTGCTTTACTTTGCTTACATCTAAGTACATTTACTAGCAGATTTACTTTTGTTGGCCACCAGGTGACAACAAAATAGCAATAATCACACCACTGGATATTTATAAATAATATGCATACACTGCTCCCCGTCAAATTGTTTATTGAACTCGTGCCGTCTCGCAAGCCTAATGAGAATGAATCAAAAACATAACTGAGCGCGTGTACTCGGTAATTCAGTTGGAGTGTATGCGCCACACCTAAGCAGACTGAGTGTAAAGCCAGCCAAGAATATAAGAATAATATCCAAACGGCGGACATTTATTCATGAAAATATGAAAAGGCTGCTGATGGTGTGACCATGATTGTTGAATTTTTGTACTTCCATCCATCCATTTTCTACCGCTTATTCCCTCTCTGCATTCAACCTAATCTCTTGAGGAGCAGCGGGATGTTCTGGGGATGGTAAACAGGTTGTATAGGCTTGCCTCCATATGCAGGGACAATGTGGGTAAAGTATCTTTTTAAAAGCGGCATACGTCTCGGCAGTGGCATAGCACCAAATACTAGGCCCCCTTACACAAGACTCCTAAAGTGTAGCCTAATCCCGCCCTAAAGCCAAATTAGCTGGCCCCATACACACTTTTGGTGTGTTTGCATGCACTAAAATACTAATTATTGCATTGATTTTGTTGAAAACAGCTTTTTGAAAAATCTAATTTAACTTTTAAAGATGGGATCTAGAACATATCCAGGCAAACCCCCCTAAATATTTTGGTTTTGTGTAAAAAAATAATAAAATATTGTTTGTTCTTGTCCATGGTGTGCCCCGCCCACCCAGCTGGGTCAGGCTCCATCCCCCCAGCGACCCTGAGAGGGACAATGATGGATGGATGGAAAAATTGCCAACAAATTAAATATAAAGTGACCATATTATGAATCTAAATAATCATACAACCTGTCATTCACTTAAATATGATTAGAAAGTTTTCCGTAACTGAAGAGTGTAAAGTAGAGATTAGGTGATTAATGAAATAATCATAATGATGTATCATAATTACATTATTATTATTAAATCTCCTGGGAGTTAAGCCTCCCCCTATCTTTAAAACCTAGTGACGCCTCCGTTTTTTAACTTTATTCAAGGGTCCTTGAACACACCACATTTATATGCAACAAGATGCAGACATGAAACTTGTACATAACTTTCTCCTACACTGCCACAAATAGATTTATTTAATTTTTACCGTTCTTCTATCACGGAATCCTTGTTCCAATTTGTTGGTGCTGTGTGTGAATGCTGAAAGGTGAACTTTGATGACTTAATGACATCTGTGTTGAGTCAAGTGTTCAAAGTTAGGTTTGCTGCTATCCAGGAGGAATGGCAATTTTTATGCGTGGGGGCATGTGTCAGTAGTCTAAATTGATACAAACAACCTTATTTTTTAAGTTTCCCGGCTATTAAAACTTTCATGACATTTTCAAACTTTACCTCACGTTGATGTTATAGGTAAACTTGTCGGTCATTAATGACTTGCTCAACTTCCAAAAGCTCCTGGCAGCGGTGGGATTCAAACTCACGCCAGCGAAATGACTACAGTCATTTATAATTCCAGCACCTTAGACCACTCGGCCACAATACCTTTTTCTGAGAATTGATTGGCACGTGTTACTGAGGTTTATTCCTTTAATGTTGACCAACACTTATTGATGAAAAAACAACAGTCTTTTATTTTGCCTTTCAGATGTTACATGCACTGAAATACTAATTATTGCATTGATTTGGTTGAAAACAGCTTTTTAAAAAATGTCATTTAACCTTTAAAGAACATATCTAGGCAAAAGCCCCTAAATAATTTGGTTTTGTGTAAAAAACACTTCTGTTTTTTAATTTTAATCAAGGATCCTTGATTGCACCACATTTATATGCAACAAGATGCAGACGTGAAACTTGTACATAACTTTTTCCTACACTGCCACAAATAGATTTATTTAAATTTTACCTTTCTTCTGTCACCTAATCCTTGTTCCAAAATGTTGGTGCTTCACATCTTTGTTATAGGTAAACTTGTCAGTGAGTAATTAGTGGGGCGGTATAGCTCGGTTGGTAGAGTGGCCATGCCAGCAACTTGAGGGTTGCAGGTTCGATTACCGCTTCTGCCATCCTAGTCACTGCCGTTGTGTCCTTGGGCAAGACACTTTACCCACGTGCTCCCAGTGCCACCCACACTGGTTTAAATGTAACTTAGATATTGGGTTTCACTATGTAAAGTGCTTTGAGTCGCTAGAGAAAAGCGCTATATAAATATAATTTATATATATATATAATTGACAGGCCCAACTTCTTGTTGCCACTTTGTCCCAAAAACTCCTGGCAGTGGTGGGATTCGAACCCACGCCACCGAAATGACTGGAGCCTAAATCCAGCGCCTTAGACCACTCGGCCACACTACCACTCAATGGGCGTTAGTCAGCATTTGTTACTGAGGTGTATTCTTGTGATGTTCAACAACTATGGATTAACACAAGAAACAGTCTTTTATTTTGCCTTTTAGATGTACTCCCGACTCTCTCCTGACACCCTCTGGGTCCCGCTGCTCGGCCTCCCACTCCTACTGCTCCCTGCAGCGCTCACTGCAAAATGCCCGCAACAGTGCGTATGCGACCAAATCCAGCTCACCGTGACGTGCGTCAACAAGAACCTGACCCAAGTGCCTTCGACAGTGGACGAGGTTTCCCTCTCATGAGCTCACTTTCACGGGGCACACTTTTATCTCACCGGTGCGAGTACAGTACAACCCTCACATTTCAGCAACCATCTTCTCAAGAGGTGATACTACAGAAATGGAACTTGTATATACTTTAGAGTAGTCAGTGTACAACTTGGGGGGAAGTGTTGCTGTCCTAACTCAAAATAACTATTGTCCAAATGTTGTGTTGCCAGCTTCACAATAAGTACTCTAAACTTTTTTGACTATGGGGCCCAACCTTTTCTCTTACTCAGGGGCTCAGCCAGGGCCCGTTATCACAGTATAAATTTTTCTTTCATTTTTATTCAATAACTATATCTAATGTACTCAGTTCACCAAGCCTAAATCTAGTCAAATAACACAAAAATAGATGCGCTGGTCACAAAGATTCATTATTTATTTGACTGAAGTCAGGTTGAATAATTGCAAAATAAATGCTTGAGTTGTCTCTCGTCTCTATGCTTCACTCTATTGCCGTTTTTCTAAACACTTCTCTATTGAAATATCATATCAAGGCCTGTTAGTCAAATACATGAATATTTAAGGATAGTTTACACATTTGCCAATGAAATAACACATTTTCAAACGTTAAAATGGCTAAATTCACTTGAAATAACAGATCTAAGGTATTGTACTGTATCGCACGGCAGATCATATACAACATCAAACTAGTTGCAATATTTTCACAGGTTAGTGGTTGTGTTTAAGTCCATTCTACTGTACAGTTTGTCATATTTACTATATTAGGTAAAGAGTGATAAGGTGACAATAGGGGGGTTAGTTCATGTTTCCAAGGCTCTAATTATGTAAAAAGCCATGTTTAGAAGGTCATACATTGCATGTATTCTGACACATGATTTCTTCTCGGAAGTGAAAACCAGTGGTGGTCAACCAAGCCAACATGGCTGTTACAGCAAGCAGCATGCGAACTTTCGATGAGCGCAAAAGAGGCTTAAGTCTACCTGCAAAAAGCATATATGAGTTAAAAAATATAACTATGCAATATATACACTTTATCAAAAAAAGATTTAGTTGCTTAAGGGCCATTACTATGATATCAAGGATTATACGTCGGTTGAGTTCCCAAACATATCGAACTATTGTGTGCTCCAGACATGATTGTACACCACAAAACAGATGAAAACTTGGAAAAGTGTGGAGGTCTACAACTTTTTTGTGTGTGGCTGGGTCAAGGAAATATGTATCAACACTCTCCCGGGTAATTTGCATCATTTTTGCTCGTGTAAAGTAGCATTTTAATGATATAACTTTGCATCTACTGATGTTTATTGCTCTTGCACGCGCTGTTTACGAATAGCGCGTTTTTCCCTGTTTTTATCAAAATATAACTATAGATGTCAACATTGTGTATGTGCTGAAAGCTTCATTTATGATTGCTGCCTTTTGTAAAAACTTAACTCTTTTAAGTTTTGCTCACATTTGCCTACCTTTATTTCAACTCGCCGAGTTGGGGCTTTTCGAAACATTCTTAGCAAACATCCATCCATCCATTTTCTACCGGTTGTCCCTCTCAAAGTCGCAGGGGGTGCTGGAGCCTATCTCAGCTGCATCGTGTTTAAGAAATACAAATAATGTCAAGATAATACTTAAATGGGAAATAATGAACGTTAAAAGTATATCAAACAAACCTTTAATGAAGTGATCACGATCACTACAAAGTCATGCATTCTTTGACTCTGTTCCCGTGGACTGGAAGGTGTACTGCTTTTCTTGTCATTGTTTAGTAAAAATTTGCACTCTTCCACCCTTTTTTATTACCTCTCGGGGAACTCTTTTTCATTCTTTACAAGTCGTACAGCCAAAAACAACACAAGCATAGGGCATTTTTTCTTTGAGAAAGGCAAAACAACATTTAGAGTACCCATTGAGAACAGAGCTAGCTTGGCCACCACGCATATTTAATGGGCGTGCATCAGTTTTTTTTATGCTCAGGGTGTTCGATTTAAAAATAAGAATTCCTACTTTGCGGAAATTCACTTATCTGGAACCAATTAACAGCAATAAACGAGGGATGACTGTAATCAGATTTTACCCTTTTTTTTCAAACTGTTTGAAAAAGACATGATTAATTCAGTTATTTGGTGATGAAATAAATGAATTCCAAATACAGTATTTTCCAGACTATCGAGTGCACCAGCATATAAGCAGGACCCACAAAATTTTAGAAGAACATTTTTTTACATATATTAGCCGTATTGGACCATTATCTGCAGATATATACATGGTCAAATGAGTTACTTACACAAAAAGATTTTGTAAATGTTTATTTACAGACCTTCATTATTTCCAAACGTTGCATGTCACATGGCAGTAAAACCGCTGATCAAACCAAACAGAAGTCATCGTCATGGACCCACTAGCTGCAGAAGCTAGCTCTTTAATCAGTTTAACAGACTCAATAACTGGGACATTTGTTTAATTTACTGAATAAATTGTGAAACTGAAACAATAAAATAAACATTGCCATTACACAGACAACGTGTTAGCATATTGGCTAATGCTAACGAGGCTAGCTTCATTACTTTAAGATAGCACGTACAAATATGCATTAAAACACTCCTACAAGCATCACACATGGGACGGTTTAGTAAATATGAATAGTTTTAGTTATATTGTAAAACTTACAAACGTTTCTTATAGTGATGAATAAAGAAATCATACGAGTAAAAATGCTATGGACAACTAGAAGATGAAATGGCACATGTACTTCCTTTGGAAAGCACTAAACAAAGAAATACAGTAGACGTTCACCCTGCAGAACCTGCAGTGAGCAAAGTCGTACAAAAGATGGCGGCATTGCACAAACAATAACAAACCTCTTCAAAGTCTCTGTGTTTAATGAAAATTATTTGCATGATGGCAGTTAGCCAAGAAAAATCCATAAATTAGCTGCACTTTTTTCTTAGCCGTAGGTTTCAAAGCGTAGGAAAAAAGTAGCGGCTTATTGTCCAGATTTTATGATTCATAATCTGTCACTATAATTAACATGCAAATGAAAACACATCAATTTGCTAATGACGCATTACTTCCACAAGTGGTAGGAATGGGTATTACAAGTGAGCTCCTAGCAACCCCTTACTGCCCAACAGGTTGTAAAAATCACTGCTTAAAGAATAGCCACGTATCATTTCTAAAGTATTATCCCTTGAGAATATATACAGTATGTTTTACAAATGGTTTCTGAAATGTGAGGGTTGCACAGTACAGTAAATCCCAACAATTACACAACCATAAGAATCCCTAAAAATGCCCATTATTGATCCTCTTATCCCTATAAAATTGCTTTCACAATCATCAAACTAGATTTGCATTCAGTTTGCTGCATTGAGAAATAACTACAGCTATTCAGTACACAGTATTTGGACTTACAAAACACCAGGTTTTGTCAAAGCTGCTTCCTGCCTAAAAATGTTGCCTGAATTGACATGTGAGACACCACCTTCTGCTGGATTTATATCTACATCACTTATTTTCCCATGCAGATATCGCTATCAAAGCCCTTTCTATATACGTTACCATTTCAAATACTTTAAGCGTGGGACTACTGTACTCGCTTTAGTGAGATACTACATCCACAAATTTTTACTAGTAAGTTCTCTTATTGTAGCTCAACTTGTTTTTTCCCTCTGCAGATCACAGTCAAATTAGATCTTCGGGGGAACGACATCCAGGAACTCCCCACTGGAGCTTTCAGACACACACCTTACCTGACTCACCTGTCGCTGCAGCGCTGTAACATCCGCAGGGTGAAAGAAGGCGCCTTTCGAGGTCTCGGCCGCCTGGTTTTTCTCAACCTTGCAAACAACGACGTTGACATTCTCTACCAGGTAGTCTCACACTAATCACCTGTCAGACTGACATAGAATGACGGACTCAATCAGCAGTATTAGACTAAAATACAGAACTGTCCAAGATAGGATAGCACTTTTTTGTCATTGCACTTAAAAAGTACAACAAAATTACATTTTCAGAACAGACCCGTTTTAAGACCAGACATACATTGTACAGGGTAACAGAACAGGAACGCTGATGGGTCGCCAGTATGGCGGCGCCCTGTAAAGGTTGGGAAAAGGTGGACGCGGGGGGAGGAGGAGGAGTACAAAAAAAAAAGTAAATACAAGACTAGGCTCTATGGGGCTATGGGGCTCAGTCTGGGGCCAGGAAAAAAACTGAAGAAACATATACACATATTACAACACAGAAACCACAGGACTTGCAACAGGAGAAGAGGGTTGACCCTTCTGGCGCTACTCGAGCCATTCGTCATACATAAAGGAGTTAAGTGGCGGCAAAGCGAAGGGGTCGGGGTATGTGTGCATATCTGTGTGCGGCAATCCATGGTGTGTATGTGTTATGTTTATAGGCCTGGAGTCACTCCGCAAGCACATCGAATAGAGTTCAACTCTCCAGGTGTTGTTACAGGAGGGAGGAATTCAGAGCCGCTGTCACTGTGCTTTCCTCACTGTAATGTTTACGGCCTCGCCTATGCCTTTTGAGGGATTCGAATTACAGAGCCTGGAAGGGACAATCGGTAGAAAATGGATAGACGGATGGAATATTTATTTACTACAGATAAAGTATTTTTGATATCTATTCACAGCAGCAAGCTTTAGTGATGGGCAGAACAGTTAAATGCTCTTCCACTTGATAGCAGGGGTTCTGAATACTCAACTTGTGTACCCACTTGTTGCCATTTTTACAACATGATTTTTGTCATGTAAAATATGAGCCTTAACTCAGTAACAAGTAAACAACGTGGTGGCCTAGGAGTTTAAAGAAGTACAGTAGTACGTCAGTTTATTTGGGTCTGTGACACAGCATATACCTCTAAAATCTCCTATTGTGAAACAGCCTCGCCCATTGAAATGAATTGAACTGATTTAATCGGTGTCTAGACCCCCCAAAACATCACAATTTTAACATGTAAAAAATAAAAACAAACGTTAAGAGGAGAAATATTGTATAATAAAACATTGATTTTAATAATATTGATTTTTATTGACAGAAGTCCTCCGTTTGGATATTACAAATTTAACATTCTTAACTGGTGTTAGACTGATTCTGCTTCAGTAGAGTGCAAACTATCAATACTACTACTGCTTCGCCAAGTCGACGCAAGCTTGCTCATGTTTTTGATAATTTCTTTAACTATTATAAAAAAAATACAACATACAGTGGCAATAAATACGGCAATAATAAATATAGCTAAATATGTTGTGTAGCAAAATCCACTCTATTATCTACTGCTTGCTAGTGTTACAATATCTGAGGGAAATATCTACAACAGTCACTAACCGTGTTACAATTGTTGAATTTGCACAGGGCTAAAATTATGCTCAAAGCAAACTAAAACCTACTACCCAAAAATTTTCTAAAATTCTTCCCAACAAAAGAAGAGAAATATAACCTTAGAGAAAAATATAATTCAACACATTTCTATGAACGTACAAAATTTAAGACCTTTAGCTTATCAGTATGTGGAATTAAATTATGGAATTAAGTAAAGAAGTCAAACAATGTACTGATATGATCAAGTTAAAGAAACTGTTCAAACGCAAAGTACAAGGTAGAAGAATCCTGATAAATATTTGTAACTATTGAAAAATGAGATCATCTTATTCATCTTAATATGAGAATTACAATTTATTCACCTATTTATTGAGAACTTTACCTTTATTATTTATGATTTAAATGAGGTTACAAATTGAGAACAGCAATAAAAAGGGTAGCATTAAATACGCTCTGCTTCTTTTTTGGACACGTAAAGAGAAACTGGAAATATGTGATGTACCATATTGTAATTGAATACATGTTTAAAATACATTTAAAGCATAAACCATAAGTCAGTGAATATAATCCTCTTTTTCTCAACACTTTCTTTTATTTTGAGGTTTGGAAAAACAAAGTTATGTTGATCCCTAGCTATAAGCTAATACAAGCAAGTAACTTAACTACATTTTCCAGTAGCTTAGCTACTTTTTTAACGGGTAGCTCTACCTGTAGTTTAGCTACTTTTAGACCCATGTAGCTGGGTAGCTTACATCAAAGCTAAAAGCTACAAAAAGAAAAAATGGACTGTGAATCCAAGTGGAAAATAAAAATTTGTAGAAAATTGAATGACCTGGATGAATGAGAACATCCACACATACAGAGAAAATCTATGATTATTGGTTGTTGTTTGTATGATGAGTCACAATTGGCTAAGGTTAGGACAAAACATTACGGACTGGCCAATTAGAGGCAAGATAAGGCGAGTCATTAAAACCAGGAAGCAAAATCATAACAGTCACGTAGTCATGTCACATGACGACGAGGGAGTCAGAGAGAGAGGGACGCTTTAAGCTGACTACTCCAAAAAGAAAACAATACTTGAACATTAGATTAGATCTTTCTTTTAGTGATGAAGACGACGTACAGGAAACCCACAATAATGCGTGTTCTTAGCCATATTTAAACAAATGTCTGTGTTTAGAGAAAACTATGCCCAAAACTTTAATTTTTAGTTTTTTACTCCATAAACCAAAATCATAACTGCTGTCTTCATCTAAGACGTCCGACACAAGTTTAGGAACACACATCAAGGTGACTTGAGTTCATGAAAAGTTTTACTGCACCTAACCATTATCAACTGTTCCCAAACAACACACAAGTAATTGTTTTTTTGTCAAGATATTGATAGATTCTGTTTAGTAGAGAAAATAAATAACATTATAAGGGTAGGAAAAATAAAAGGTAAACTAAATAAATACATACAGTGGGTGCAGGGACCCCTAGAGGTTGTTGTAGGGTGTCCCCAGCTAAATGACGGATACTTCATAGTAATGGGCCCTTATTGGGTCCCATTATACACTCTCAGTTACATTAACATTGATATTATACATGTGGGCCCATAAAGAGAAAGACTGTTAAATGTAGCTTTTGATATAGTAAAGAAAAATGCAGTTAAAAAAAAAATGTAGCTTTGATTTAGCAAGCTACTATTGCTGTGTAGCTTGCTACAATTTTCCGGGGATAGCTTGCCCTGTAGTTTAGCGACATTTAATCGAGTTTAACTTGTAGCTTAGATTAATAAATTTTCCAAGTCGCTTGACCATCACTGGACATTTGCGACACCATGCTCATAAATAGTAGCTGAAATCAGCTCGTACCCTGAAAAACTCGGAATCTGGGTCTCTAATTTCATAGTATCACTTTACTGTAACAATGCAAAAATTTTAGTTCAAACCCATTCTTTTCATCTTGTTTCTCAGGATTCTTTATCAAACAGACAGATTTGTTACGCAACGTCACACAACGTTTGGCCGTTTATAATCAAGATGTCATAGGAAAAAATTGGCGTTAATTCCAGCTGAAAACCAAATCATACGTAGCGTGTACAAAAACGATTGTACGACTGTACTGACTTGTTGAGGAGATAACTGTTTTCTGAGTTTTAGAAACCCTGCTCAGTTTTTAAAAAAAATAGTTTAAACACGTGTTTTTGTACTGTAATGAATCTTTCTTCGTGTGGGGGAATCCAGGAGTCCTTTGATGGTCTGTCTTCGCTGAAGCAGCTCATGATTGACCGGAACCGCGTGGAGGAGATCCAGCCCGGAGCTTTCTCTCAGCTCGGCTTCCTCAACCTGCTCTCGCTTTCACACAACCAGCTGGTCTACATTCCCAACATGGCCTTCCAGGTAAGCACACAGTCGAGCACATCCTGCTTGGCTGTCACGTAATATCTCTCCTCTCCTGGCAGGGTTTGCAGAACATCAAGTGGCTTCGTCTAAGTCACAACTCTCTAAACTATCTGGACACGGAGGCCTTTGCGGGTCTTTTCACACTCAACCGTCTCAGTCTGGACCACAACGAACTGCAGTTTTTCCCCACGGAGACAATGACCAGGTTGGTGAACAGTAAGGTTCAAATCCAGTGCTCCAACCTGAATCAAACGCTTGGATTATGCCCTCTTTTGACCCAGATTACCTCAAGTGACCCGTGTGGATCTGGGTTACAACCCCATGACTTACCTGGGTGAGGAGTCAGTGTCGATGATCAAGCTAACCCACCTTTTCCTGGACCACATGTCCCTGCAGGACCTGGCCAACACAGCTGTATCCAAGTCCCCCAGCCTGACCCACTTGGACCTCAGCCACAACCAGCTACGTGTCATCCAACCCTTCACCGAGGGCACTCCTAACCTGGCACGGATCCACCTGGCTAGGAACCCTGTCTACTGCAACTGCTACATGAGGCCGCTCAGGTTCCTGCCTACCTCCATCAATGGTTTTCCTCCGTTCTGCATATCACTGCACTGACCTTTCTTTGCACTTTTTCTGTAGGGAATGGGCTATCAGCCGGAAGGTAAAGTTGATTGGAACATGTGCAGGACCCTCACATCTCTCTGGGGAGAACCTGGAGGCTGTCTACCCACAGGAGCTGCGCTGTCAGAGCCAGGAGGCCATGCTGAAGGTGGAGTTTGAGGAGGCAAATAGACGGGCGCCACCGCCGACAGAAGAGCCGGAGAGAAAGGTCAAGTGTCCTGCTAACTGCGTCTGTGACGTGAGTAATGTGTTTTTTAAACATAATGACATAAATATGTAATATCCCGACCAAACTCTGTCGGTACCACTGGGTACTGATTCACGGAAAATCAAACGGTGGCCTATTTCGATAACTGTCGTCTGGTCGGCACTTTGCTCAAGTACTTGGTCAGGAAACAAGGAGTCAAGCACTCAGCACTACTGCCATCTAGGTAATGTTACACTTTTCAATCCCAACAAAGCAAGAAGAAGGTACTCAAAAGTACATTAAGGCTCCACTTTTCAAAATGCACTAGCTCAATGCTAATTGACTTTGGATTTGCCATAGACAATCTACTGATTAGCATTAGCCAATTTAAGTGGCGTTTTAAACACCTCCAAATTTTTTTTAATCAAATGTACAACTAAGATGCACATTAAAATCAAACAGATGGTGTGTGATAAATATAATACTTACAGTACAAACACTTTCTAGGACTCAACAAAAGACAAGACTGGCACATTACACTTATTAGCAAAGACTACTTACTGACTAAAGCAACACGCAGTATCTTATACACTACTGCAATCTAACGTCTTGGAATTGCAACTGCATGCAAAGTCTACTATATAATACAGTATAGTGCATGCAAATGAGATACAGATGTGTTAAAAAGCAAGTTAACAACTGGACAGCAAAGTTCATTGCTAAATTTTACATTTTTAAAATTTGAATTTTTTTTTTCCTCCAAATATTAAACCTTTATTAATTCATTTGAAAACACACAAAAGTACAGAAATTTGGTACTGTTAAGATCAAGTATCGATTTAATATACAGTACCAGGAATTGGTACCGTATCGATTCGGAAGTGAAAAGTACTTCACTTCGATACCCCTGGTGATACTATTATATTGATACCAAACAAGTAAACACAGGACCAATATTGCCAACATGGATATGAACACGGCTTCACAGTGGAAGAGGGGTTAGTGCATCTGCCTCACAATACGAAAGTCCTGAGTAGTTAGGGTTCAATCGCCGGCGCGGGATATTTCTGTGTGGAGTTTGAATGCGTGGGTTCCCTCCGGGTACTCCGGCTTCCTCCCACTTCCAAAGACATGCACCTGGGGATAGGTTGATTGGCAACACTAAATTGGCCTTAGTGTGTGAATGTGAGTGTGAATGTTGTCTGTCTATCTGTGTTGGCCCTGCGATGAGGTGGCGACTTGTCCAGGGTGTACACCGCGTTCCGCCCGATTGTAGCTGAGCGCCACCCCAAAGGGAATAAGCGGTAGAAAAATGGATGGATGGATATGAACACTTTTTACTGTGACACCTTTCAAAAATTTTGAATTACCTTTCTTTTAACTTTACATTTGTACAAGGTAATTAAATCAAAGGTCAATTTTTTTAACCACTTGGTGTCAATGATATTTATATTTGGCTGGATCTGCCCGTGTCAACTGTCCACAGTCACAATTTTATTTCTCCCACTCTCAACATGGGTGAAAAATGGTGCGTGTTAGTGTGTTATGATGGAGTCAAAGACAGTTTAATAAGAGTTGACAATATTGTGGGGAAAAAAACTAAATACTTTTTCGCTACATTTACAATTTGACTTTTGCATTTCTTCAGGCCGAAAACCATCACTCGTCCTGCGAGAACCGCGCCCACACCAAAGTTCCCCGCGGTTTCTCTGCCAACACGCGGCTCCTTGACCTGCGTGGCAACAACTTCCACTACATCCCTAGCAACAGCTTCCCTGGCGTGTCCCAGGTGGTGTCCCTGCACCTGCAGCGCTGCAAGGTGGTGGACGTAGAGGATGGCGCTTTCAGCGGCATGAAGGGCCTCATCTACTTGTACCTCTCTGAGAATAACATCTCATCCCTAAGACCTGAAGCCTTTAAAGGTAAAACACGTTTTATGGCTTGACTTTGGGGTTGTAAACGATATACAATATCAGCTTTTACCACTTTTGTGATAATGTATGTTGATGACACATTCTAGTTCTGGTCCAGCAAATTTGACGGCGACAGGCACACAAAGGCGTCCTTAATGCAATGGAGCATTCTTGCTAACGGCAATGTCCCTCCACAGTGTGAAGCCGCTTCTAAATCACTAATCCCTGCTTCCAATGCAGCGAATAAACGTTTCCTAGAAGGACCAGAGGACAGGAATAATAGCGAAACATGCTACACTACACACCAATAAGAGAATAACAAAGATGCATAGCTAACTGCTAAGGTAGAGCTCTTGGATGTAAACAGAGGTGGGCGGATCTATATAAATATCGATTGTAAGGATACCAAGAATAGTATCAGTATTTTGTTGATACAACAGTGATTAGATTTATAATTTTTATTACAACTAACTCGTGTTTTGTCCTATTTGTTATTGGTTACATACAGAGGAAATAAGAGCCAGTAGTTTCTGCTCTTTTTTAGTTATTTTGCAATATTGACTTTATTGTACATTTTTTATGTGATAAAATAATTGATACTTGGTATTAGATGAATACCGAAATTTGTAGTATCGCCTAAAACTAATGTAAAGTATCCAAACAACAGCAGAACAAGTGCTTATTACATTTTAACCAGTGGCGGGCCATGCGCTTCTCACCTAGGCCTTCAGTGAGGTCCTACTTAGTCCGATTTCACCTCTCAAAATACCGTAATTGATGTCACCACATGGACACGGCTGGAGATACTATACAGAAACACACTTGCACACTACTGGGCATGGAATTCCCTCAACAGTGTACAAAAGGGTCTATTTTTGGCGCATTTAACATTTAATAAACCCGCTTCAGCAGTTAAAAGATATCTTACTTGGTACTGTCAAAATTATAAGAATTGTATAAAACAAATAAAACATGAAAAAAATAAAGAAATAAAATATTTGAACTCAGAATTTTAGCACCCATTCGACACCATATAAGCCAGTGGCACCGTCGTTGTCGTTTGATTCGTGTGAAAGTGGCGGGCAAACCATTTCATTGGCCGTGTTGTGCCAAAATGCCATTGCCTGCCAAAAAGCACGCACCGCTATACCTAAACCTGCATTGCTTAGCGTTGTCCCTCCATAGCGGATTACTAGGTGTAAGACAAACACTTTATCTTTGTGGTTATTGTACTGGTGAGTTTTCTGTGGCTTTTTATTGCTTTCTATGGCTCGTATGGCACCGGTGTGATTGGATACTCACTTGGGACTCCCAAGTGAGTATCCAATCACAGGACGCGTAAATGTTAGGGCTAGCTAGAAGGCCTTATTGACAACAACTCGTGATCTTATTGGCTATTGCAATTGTCTATCAACTGTATGTGCCCGTTCGCTTACAGTGCACACACGCCCGCATTGTTGATTCTGAAGGCACATTTCGTGCAGCATGGCAACATAAGCTAGCTAAATACTGATTGGATACAAACTCTAACCTAAAAAGAACAACATTGGTAAGAGCATAATGTGACATGGAGAGAATAATACTTTTAGATTTTTAGGGAAAGTAAATTAAAAATTACTTTTATCTGTAATTATGATCATTATTTCTGGTTATGTTAGGCCAGCAGAGAAGGCCTTGCTGGCCCTGACGGCACACCACTGATTTTAACAGAAGTGTAGATAGAACATGTTACAGCAGAAAGTAACCAGATATTAACAGTGCATTAGCAAGTAGATTAATAATAAATTTGAGAAAAGAATACAATCCGAAATGATGCAATATGCTGCAATATATATCGTGATATAGATTTTAACCATATTGCCCTTCCCTACTTTTTTTTGACTTCATATCATTGGTTGGAATTTGCAGGCCTCCTTCAGCTGACTTACCTGCACTTGGAGAAGAATAGCTTCAGTATCTTCCCTAAAGGGGCCTTCAAACTGCTCCCGGGGCTTCTCACGCTCCATTTGGAGAATAACTCCATCGCCAAGCTAGAGGCAAACATCCTGAGCGGCGCGGAGGGCCTCAGGTCTCTCTATCTTAACGGAAACGCCATCAACCACGTGTCTCCTAAGGCTCTGGAGCAGGCCAGCCATCTGGACACGCTCCACCTGGCAGGGAACAAGCTGAAAGAGGTGCCTACTGAAGCCCTGAGCAACGCCAGGAACCTGAAGGACCTGAGGCTGTCAAGAAACGCCATTCGATGGGTGGGACCAAACGCTTTCCAGCCTTTAGCGAGCTCGCTGAGGGAACTTTATTTGGATAATATGGGCCTGGAGAAGGTGAGTGGAGGTACTTTAACGTGGAACTTAAACCTCCTGGTGGTTTCATGGTGTCGTCCCTCACTATCAAGATGTCACAGAGCTCCCTGGCAGGCTTGGCTTTGAGGGGTCTCTTCCTGGAGGGCAACCAGCTGGAGCAGGTACCTGACCTCCACCCGATCACCTCTTTGGAAGTCATCAACCTGGCCGACAATCCTCTGATGTGTGACTGCCCTCTGCTGCCACTGCGTCTGTACGTCTTTACTTCTCACACACACACATGCAAACTACTAAACCAAAAAAAAAGTGAAGTTAGCATGTGAATCGTAAACAAAAACAGAATACATTGATTTGCAAATCCTTTTCAACTTATATTCAATTAAATAGACGGCAGAGACAAGATTCTTAACGTTAGAACTGGAAAACGTTGTTATTTTTTGCAAATATTAGCTCATTTGGAATTTGATGCCTGCAATATGTTTCAAAAAAGTTTGCACGAGTGGCAAAAAAGACTGATAGAGTTGAGGAATGCTCATCAAACACTTATTTGGAACATCCCAAAGGTAAACAGGCTAATTGGGAACAGGTGGATGCCATGATTGGGTATAAAGGCAGCTTCCATGAAATGCTCAAACCTTTACAAACAAGGATGGGGCGAGGGTCACCACTTTGTGAACAAATGTGTGGGCAAATTGTCGAACAGTTTAAGAACAACATTCCTCAAAAAGATATTGCAAGGAATTTAGGGATCTCACCATCTACGGTCCTTAATATTATCAAAAGGTTCAGAGAATTCGGAGAAATCGCTGCACTTAAGAGATAATATTACGGACTTTCGATCCCTCAGGCGGTACTGCATCAAAAAGCGACATCTGTGAGTAAAGGATATCACCACATGGGCTCAGGAACAGCTGGGAAAAACAGAGTCAGTAACTACAGTTTGTCTCTACATCTGTAAGTGCAAGTTAAAACTCTACTCTGCAAAGCGAAAGCCATTTATCAACCACACCCAGTAATGTCGCCGGCTTCGCTGGGCTCGAGCTCATCAAAGATAGACTGATGCAAAGTGGAAAAGTTTCTCAGTTCGAACATTAATTATCTTGTCTTACATTCTATTCAATTGAATATAAGTTGAAAAGGATTTGCGAATTGTTGTATTCTGTTTTTCACGTGCCAACTTCACCCTGACCCTGCTGATTTTATTGTGCTTCTGTAGATAACGCACCCGCTGAGGATAGGAGTTAATTGGAGCATTTAGGCAATAATTTAGGGACAGTAAAGGTAAATTCATCATGTAGTGGGCATAACTTTAGATTGATTCCGTCATAAGAGGTTAAACGAAAAAAAATGTTTGTCCATGATGAAGTCCCATGAATTATTCTAACAAGATATGGGCTGAATCATTGCATAATTACATGATCGTTAGGAATTCAATCAATCAATGTTTATTTATATAGCCCTAAATCAATAGTGTCTTGAAGGGCTGCAAGAACCACAACACAAACCACAACGACATCCTGGGTAGAGCCCACATAAGGGCAAGGAAAACTCACACCCAGTGGGACGTCGGTGACAATGACAATGATGACTATGAGAAACCTTGGAGAGGACCGCATATGTGGGCAACCCCCCCTCTAGGGGACCGAAAGCAATGGATATCGAGCGGGTCTAACATGATATTGTGAAAGTTCAATCCATAGTGGATCCAACACAACCGTGTTAGTCCAGTCCAAAGTGGATCCAACACAGTAGCGAGAGTCCCGTCCATAGTGGAGCCAACAGGAAACCATCCCAAGCGGAGGCGGATCAGCAGCGGATCAGCAGCGCAAAGATGTTTCCAACCGATACTCAGGCGAGCGGTCCATCCTGGGTCCCGACTCTGGACAGCCAGTACTTCCATCCATGGCCACCGGACCGGACCCCCTCCACAAGGGAGAGTGGGACGGAGGAGAAAAAGAAAAGAAACGGCAGATCAACTAGTCTAAAAAGGGGATCTATTTAAAGGCTAGATCATACAAATGAGTTTTAAGGTGAGACTTAAATGCTTCTACTGAGGTAGCATCTCGAACTGTTACCGGCAGGGCATTCCAGAGTACTGGAGCCCGAACGGAAAATGCTCAATTCAATCCGTTGTGTGGAAATACATTCTTGATTAAGTACCGTACTTAGGCAAAATATAATGTACTGTAAACAAGTCAGCTATTTGTTACATTGCATGTGTTTGTTTAACCCTCATGCAAAATACTCTTAAGATCTAACACACATACTCTTAAGATGTAACAGGAATCCGCTAATAACAGTGTCATGAGTAATCATTAATATTTCAATGTTTTAAGTTCAACACTTGCAATGTTTTTAACCGCTTCAGACCTATCTATTTTAAAGTTTATATTATTTTTAGGTTTTATGGCTTTTTTTTTTTTTTTTTTTGTGAAAAATAGCAAATGTTTTTTTATAAAGGGAAAATCAAAATATGCAATATTTCTGAAAATAATCTGCAGAGTAGAATATTTAAGGTTGGGTAATTACCGCTTAGAACTGGTTCATAACTAATTTTATTTGTTTATTTGAAAATTATCCCCATCAGCTGATGCCATGGCAGTCAGCTACTTTTACTGGGGTCCACACAAAACTACACAAACAATTTTAAGACAACGCAAAACACATAAAAAAAAATAAAATAAAACTAAACGATTCTACATGAGTTAACACTATAATTTACCACTATCAATATAGCTATTAAATATGCAAAAAAAAAAAAAAAAAAAGATACAATTGTGTCAATCAATGTCAAAAATTAAAAGAAGTACCAACACATGAAATAACAAAACTTAATGTAGTTCAATGTTATTGCCTCAACTGTGGTCATTTCCATTCCAGGCAATACCTTTCCACTCTTTTTCTAAAGGCTGATATAACTTTTATTAGACGAATATTGAGTGGTATATTATTCCAAAAAGTATTTGCTCTATGAATTACTGTTTTTTCATTGAGTCTGTCTTTGAACTATAGGTATGACCACATGACCATATATTGTATTGTAATTATGTGCATCAATACAATAGTCGATCTGGTCAAACAAAAATGAGGGCAATTTTGAGTTGGTTTACCTCCAAGCTTGGCACTCAGCATCAAGGGTTGGAATTGGGGGTTAAATCACCAAAATGATTCCCAAGCGCAGCCACCGCTTCTGCTCACTTCTCCCCTCACCTCCCAAGGCGTGGAACAAGGGAATGGGTCAAATGCAGAGATTAATTTCACCACACCTAGTGTGTGTGTGACAATCATTGGCACTATTTTCATTTATTTTGAATAGTGAGCTATGAGAGGCTAGAATGCATCTTATCAATACTAGTTTGACTAAAGTCAAGTCTCGCAGCCTTGTTTTGAGAAATCTGTAAATGTCCATGATGCGTGCAGTTTATCAAAGCAACAAACAAACAATCGGAAAATCCCCGTTACTGAGGTGGCTAACCATGATGCGTGCAGTTTATCAAAGCAACAAACAAACAATCGGAAAATTCCTGTCGTATCAATTCCTAGATATGGTCGTAACTATACTAAATGCACTGGGCATAATAAACACAACATTATTAATATTGCTACTACGGATAATTTGATCAAAAACTCCCTAAAACAGCCCACTACCTATAATATAGGTTTTTTAAACATAAGATCATTGTCTCCCAAAACGTTATTAGTTAATGATATTATCAGAGACAACAATCTTAACGTCATCGGTCTCAGCGAAACCTGGCTTAAACCAAACGACTTTTTTGCGCTAAATGAGGCATGTCCTCCTAACTTTACACATGCGCATATTGCCCGTCCGCTTAAAAGGGGTGGGGGGGTCGCACTAATATACAACGAAAACTTTAACCTTAGTCCTAACATAAATAATAAATATAAATCGTTTGAGGTGCTTACTATGAAGTCTGTCACACCGCTGCCTCTACACCTGGCTGTTATCTACCGCCCCCCAGGGCCCTATTCGGACTTTATCAATGAATTCTCAGAGTTCGTTGCTGATCTAGTGACACACGCCGATAATATAATCATAATGGGGGACTTTAATATCCATATGAATACCCCATCGGACCCACCGTGCGTAGCGCTCCAGACTGTAATTGATAGCTGTGGTCTCACACAAATAATAAATGAACCCACGCATCGCAACGGTAATACGATAGACCTAGTGCTTGTCAGGGGTATCACCGTCTCCAAAGTTACGATACTCCCGTATACGAAAGTATTGTCCGATCATTACCTTATAAAATTCGAGGTTGAGACGCATGTTCGTCAAACTAATAATAATAATAACTGCTATAGCAGCCGCAACATTAATACGGCCACAACGACAACTCTTGCTGACCTACTGCCCTCGGTAATGGCACCATTCCCAAAGTATGTGGGCTCTATTGATAACCTCACTAACAACTTTAACGACACCCTGCGCGAAACCATTGATAACATAGCACCGCTAAAGTTAAAAAAGGCTCCAAAAAAGCGCACCCCGTGGTTTACAGAAGAAACTAGAGCTCAGAAATTATTATGTAGAAAGCTGGAACGCAAATGGCGCACGACTAAACTTGAGGTGCACCATCAAGCATGGAGTGATGGTTTAATAACTTATAAACGCATGCTTACCTTAGCTAAAGCTAAATATTACTCAAATCTCATCCACCGTAATAAAAACGATCCTAAAGTTTTGTTTAGTACGGTAGCATTGCTAACCCAACAAGGGACCCCTTCCAGTAGCTCAACCCACTCAGCTGATGACTTTATGCAATTCTTTAGTAAGAAAATTGAAGTCATTAGAAAGGAGATTAAAGACAATGCGTCCCAGCTACAACGGGGTTCTATTAACACTGATACGATGGTATATACGGCGGATACTGCCCTCCAAAATAGTTTCTCTCGTTTTGAGGAAATAACATTAGAGGAATTGTTACAACGTGTAAATGGAATAAAACAGACAACATGCTTACTTGACCCTCTTCCTGGGAAACTGATCAAGGAGCTCTTTGTATTATTAGGTCCATCAGTGCTAAATATTATAAACTTATCACTCTCCTCGGGCACTGTTCCCCTAGCATTCAAAAAAGCGGTTATTCATCCTCTTCTTAAAAGACCTAACCTCGATCCTGACCTCATGGTAAACTACCGACCGGTGTCTCACCTTCCCTTTATTTCAAAAATCCTTGAAAAAATTGTTGCGGAGCAGTTAAATGAACACTTAGCGTCTAACAATCTATGTGAAACCTTTCAATCCGGTTTCAGAGCAAATCACTCCACGGAGACAGCCCTCGCAAAAATGACTAATGATCTATTGCTAACGATGGATTCTGATGCGTCACCTATGTTGCTGCTCCTCGATCTTAGCGCTGCTTTCGATACCGTCGATCATAATATTTTATTAGAACGTATCAAAACACGAATTGGTATGTCAGACTTAGCCCTGTCTTGGTTTAACTCTTATCTTACTGATAGGATGCAGTGTGTCTCCCATAACAATGTGACCTCGGACTACGTTAAGGTAACGTGTGGAGTTCCCCAGGGTTCGGTCCTTGGCCCTGCACTCTTCAGCATCTACATGCTGCCGCTAGGTGACATCATACGCAAATACGGTGTTAGCTTTCACTGTTATGCTGATGACACCCAACTCTACATGCCCCTAAAGCTGACCAACACGCCGGATTGTAGTCAGCTGGAGGCGTGTCTTAATGAAATTAAACAATGGATGTCCGCTAACTTTTTGCAACTCAACGCCAAAAAAACAGAAATGCTGATTATCGGTCCTGCTAGACACCGAACTCTATTTAATAATACAACTCTAACATTTGACAACCAAACAATTAAACAAGGCGACACGGTAAAGAATCTGGGTATTATCTTCGACCTAACTCTCTCCTTTGAGGCACACATTAAAAGCGTTACTAAAACGGCCTTCTTTCATCTCCGTAATATCGCAAAAATTCGCTCCATTCTGTCCACTAAAGACGCTGAGATCATTATCCATGCGTTTGTTACGTCTCGCCTCGACTACCGTAACGTATTATTTTCGGGTGTCCCCATGTCTAGCATTAAAAGATTACAGTTGGTACAAAATGCGGCTGCTAGACTTTTGACAAGAACAAGAAAGTTTGATCACATTACGCCTGTACTGGCTCACCTGCACTGGCTTCCTGTGCACTTAAGATGTGACTTTAAGGTTTTACTACTTACGTATAAAATACTACACGGTCTAGCTCCATCCTATCTTGCCGATTGTATTGTACCATATGTCCCGGCAAGAAATCTGCGTTCAAAGGACTCCGGCTTGTTAGTGATTCCCAAAGCCCAAAAAAAGTCTGCGGGCTATAGAGCGTTTTCCGTTCGGGCTCCAGTACTCTGGAATGCCCTCCCGGTAACAGTTCGAGATGCCACCTCAGTAGAAGCATTTAAGTCTCACCTTAAAACTCATTTGTATACTCTAGCCTTTAAAAAGACTCCCTTTTTAGACCAGTTGATCTGCTGTTTCTTTTCTTTTTCTTCTATGTCCCACTCTACCCTGTGGAGGGGGTCCGGTCCGATCCGGTGGCCATGTACTGCTTGCCTGTGTATCGGCTGGGGACATCTCTGCGCTGCTGATCCGCCTCCGCTTGGGATGGTTTCCTGCTGGCTCCGCTGTGAACGGGACTCTCGCTGCTGTGTTGGATCCGCTTTGGACTGGACTCTCGCGACTGTGTTGGATCCATTGTGGATTGAACTTTCACAGTATCATGTTAGACCCGCTCGACATCCATTGCTTTCCTCCTCTCTAAGGTTCTCATAGTCATTATTGTCACCGACGTCCCACTGGGTCATTATTGTCACCGATGTCCCACTGGGTGTGAGTTTTCCTTGCCCTTATGTGGGCCTACCGAGGATGTCGTGGTGGTTTGTGCAGCCCTTTGAGACACTAGTGATTTAGGGCTATATAAGTAAACATTGATTGATTGATTGATAATTCATGACAACTTTGATCTTAATGCAGTGGAAAAGTAGACAAAAACAATATATTTTCACAGCGTCTACTGAGCCAGAAAGCTGGCAGGACATTAATGAGTTCACACAAGTCTTTATATAGATCTGTCCAAAATAATTTCCATTGCATTTTAATTGCAGTTCAACTCATTTACGCTCATAAAAGCTCTGTTTACATCCAATTCTAACAATGTTGCAATCAAAAAACACAATGCAATTTTATTTCAAAAACACTTGTGAACAAACTCCCTGGTAGAATTTTGGACTGCTCACCTTCAAACCGAACAATCTATCACATGAGGAACACACCAATGTCCATTTTGGGCCCTCCCTAGGTGTGCACAAAAGTTAAACTACTGTAATACAGATTATTCTTAAAATAGGTATATTCAGTATTAAATATCGGTTGAAGCAAAGTTGTATAATTTTATATGGCATCTCATATTAAAAGATTTAAAAATTAGCAATACATTTATTGCACATTGCTTTTAGTGCAACAAATGTATTTAAAGGCCCATCCCTAATTGTTTTCATTCTATCTTCTTTTTGACTAAAGAAAGGTAAAAAGTTGCTCTAGAAATACATTTAAAACTGATAAAAACATATATTTACAATAACTCATCAATATATTATTATCATCACACCATAGCAGATCTATGAAATTACCTCAAATATTAAAACATTTTTCATTTTGTCTAGCTAAATAGAAAGAGGGAATTTTTTGGGAATTTTTTTTTTTAATGCTCGAATGTACATAATTTATTGAATTAATATAATCAATGAATTCATAATTTGGCCCATTGTTTATTAAAAAAACAGTCCATGGTTAGCATTTATTTGTTGTTGTATTTTTGCATTTAAAACTGATATAATGGATGAATTGTTTATTTATTCTACTAATCTACCTTTAACATTTGTTCGTCCAGCTAAACTGAAAACATGGATTTTTTCTCAGATATAATAATCATATTTCCTTTGATCTTTCTGCCATGTAAAACTGATTATAAACAATTGATAAATTAAGTTACCATCTAGTAAATATAAGAAATTACCTCAAAAATGTGTTATTTGTCCAGCTGAATTAAAAAAGTGGATTATTCTTGAAATACATCTAATTATAATCATATTTACTATAGTATTTTCGGCCAATTAGTTTGTTTACTGTAGCAGAATAATTCACATACATTTAGTGTAATCATTTTAGCCCTTTCTGCAATTTCAAATGATTGTATTAATATACTAAAAACAATAATATATCTCTGTTTATACAGTTAAATTTAAATGTCGCAGACCCATCAGTCTAAAGTAAATTTCTCTTAAGGGAGACAAGATAAAATATAATAACACAATTATAAAATGCTTCCTTAGTCCATCAAGAACATAATTGTCTATACCAGTGATTCTCAAACTTTTTTCACCAAGTACCACCTAAGAAAACACTTGGCTCTCCAAGTTCCACCATAACAACTAACATTAAAATACAGTGGCGTAGTAGGGCAAAGTATTCATTAAAAATAAAGCAGAGGTCTCATTTAGCAAGTATATTCAATATTCTTTGCCACATTACAAACAGTTTGAACAGTAACAGAGTTTGAAAATAGGAAAACAAAACACTGTACTTTAATCTACTGATTTTTTTGGCCGTACCAGTTTCAGAATCACTCGTCAATGCTAAATTGTCATTGTATTTCTTTTGTTGTAGCTGGATTGAAAAAGTAAACCTGAAAGTACGAGCCACCTGTGCCAACCCACCTGAACTAAGGGGCCGCAGAGTCCAAGACGTCCACGTTTTCAAGGCATGTCCAGGAGGTGACGCTCTCCCTTCTCCTCCCAGCATCGCCCCAAAGCGGGCCAAGGCGCCCAAAATTACTAAACCTAAGCCGACACCCCTCAGCACCTTTAAGCGGGGCAAGATGCTCAAATCCAAAACCAACCTTGGCAAGAACCCAAGACTTAAAGCTGGAAAGAAAACCAAGAGACGTAGCCTTGTGTGAACCCGCAGTGTGCAGTTATACTTTTATTTTGAAATAACCCATAGCATTAGATACACATACCCACTGAGGAGGTTTTTAAAAAGTGATAATCAATACATAATTGTGTGACATTGGCTTGCAAAGCTAACATATCTGTTTAAAAATAAAAAGCAAAAATGTCCAAATACATACATTGTAGCGACACTGATGACCACAACAACAGCTGCACTAAAGACAAAATGAGGTAGTTAAAATACATACAACACTACAGACAAGCACAATTTACATGAATATATTGAGTATGTCACTTCCTTTGTTATAGATATTTATTTTACTCACTCCAAACAAGAGAATTCAGCTTTTCTTCAGTCTTTAATGGTTTTAGAACTATTTTGCTCTTGCATTCCACCTTCTGTTCGACTGGAGCTCGACTGGAGATCGGGGTCTCCATCTCTATGTCCTCCACTTTTACTTCCACTTCGCTGACTGAAGTGGAAAAACTCATCAGGTTAACACACAGTACAAGTTTATGTACATGTTTTATTCAACTTAACCTCCTGAGATCTGGCAGTGTTTTGTTTTTGCACATTTTGCAGCCTTACTTCAAATACAAACACCAGACTTGCAAATAATACTGAAACAACTGTAAAGACGGTAGGGAAGCAAAAAGGTGTCACATAAGGAGAAAAAGTTATGTTCATACTGATAACAAAGCTGACGTACAGGCTGTTTTTTATTTATGTATATATATATACATATACATACATTAGGGCTGCTAATCTTTGGGTGTCCCACGATTCGATTCAATATCGATTCTTGGGGTCACGATTCTATAATATATTGATTTTTTCGATTCGATTCTCGATTCAAAAACGATATTTTTCCGATTCAAAACGATTCTGTATTCATTCAATACATAGGATTTCAGCAGGATCTACCCCAGTCTGCTGACAAGCAAGCAGAGTAGTAGATTAAAAAAAAAAAGTTTTTATTATTGTAAATGACAATGTTTTATCAACTGATTGCAATAATGTAAATTTGTTATAACTATTAAACGAACCAAAAATATGACTTATTTTATCTTTGTGAAAACATTGGACACAGTGTGTTGTTAAGCTTATGAGATGCGATGCAAGTGTAAGCCACTGTGACACTATTGTTCTTTTTTTATTTTTGTAAATGTCTAATGATAATGTCAGTGAGGGATTTTTAATCACTGCTATGCTGAAATTATAACTAATATTGATACTGTTGTTGATAATATTCATTTTTGTTTCACTACTTTTGGTTTGTTCTGTGTCGTGTTTGTGTCTTCTCAATTGCTCTGTTTTTTGCAGTTCTGAGTGTTGCTGGGTGTTTGGTTTTGGAATTGGATTTCATTGTTATGGTATTGCTGTGTAGTGGTTTGTTGAAATGATTAGAAAAAAATAATTATTTTTTAAAAATGAGAATCGATTCTGAATCGCACAATGTATTAGATTCGATTCTTATTCTAATCGATTTTTTCCCACACCCCAATTATACATACATGCACGCACGCACGCACGCACGCACGCACGCACACACACACACACAAAATATTTTATTTTCCCCAAATCAATACAATACCTTCCTGCTTCTCAGGACTGATACCAATATTTTATTTAATTGTATTATTTTGTATATTTAGACTGAAGTGTAGTTTATGCACACCTTTATTTGCGGTGGGCTTCAGGGCAGCTTCTTTAGCAGCATAAGCACACTTATAGGCTTTCAAAACACCATTGAAGCATGATGGTGATGGTTGACGCAACAAATGCAAAATATAGACAAATAGAACCATACACTAATTTACATTATGAATCATTTAGTTTTATTCCTTAAAACATTGTTTTTTGTTATTTTTATTTCTTTAATATTTTTTAAATTAATGATATACAAATAAAAATAGATAAATACATTTGTTATTTCTGACCAAATATAGGGATGCACAGTTTTCTTTTCTCAAGCCCATGCCAATGCCTTCCTGATTCACAAGACTAATACCGACCACTTATTTAATTCCATTATTTTTTTAATTTAGATTTAACTGTAATTTGTGCACACCTTTCTTTGTGGATTGCCTTAGGGCAGCTTCTTTACCACCACAGGCGTATTTGTAGGCTTTGAAAACTCTTTGTCGTAGTGATGCTGGCATTTCAGGTAGCTGATAAGGTTTGATGTGTTGAAGCTAAATGTTTGCAGAACATTTGGTGCAACTAGCATGTGAAATGTCTTCCTCTGAAACAGTAGAAGTCCCACACAATCAACGCTCAGGGGAAGTTTATGAGAGGCTGTTTACAGCAGAGCACCTACAGCACGGTACAGGTGATCTTGCCTCAATAAAGCTTGGTAAAAAAATGTTTTATCATTGCTATCTTTTTTAATTATTGTTGGATTTATCAGTAAGATGTCATAATTCCTCATAGCTCCCCAATAATTGTCTGTCTGATATTTATCCTACATTCCAATTCAAAACGTTAACAAAGATGGACGAAAGAATTATGCAGTTGCCGCTACAAAAAACAAGAACAATTGTGAAAAATGCAATGCAAAAAGAACAAAGACGAGGTTTGACGGTCTCAGGAGGTTAAGAACATGATCCACGTGTGTTCTGTTCACTTACTTTGCTGTTCTACTGGTTCCGTTTTGGGTTGAAGAAGCGGCGCTTTTGGAGTGGAAGTCAGGTTTGACGGTAGCGGAGGTTGGACAGTCACCTTCTTTGGAGGCTGCTGTCGTTGATCGTCATCATCATCAGCATCATTGCCAACGTCGTCGTCTTTTGATGGATCACGAGATTGCAATCTCTTCTTTGCATACCTTCGTTCTGGAACAAAGCCGTAAGGTGAGGTTTGCCTTGGCAAAGAAGTGTTAAGACGACAGACTATGGTGAACGTACTCTTTTTCCTCAACAAAGGTGGCTTTTGTTTCTTGGTCTGTCCTGACAGCTTTTTGGCATCTTGAACTGGAACACAGACAGAACAACAGTAACTTTTATTCAAAGTTCAGAAAAAACATTTAAAAGTTGTGGGTTCGTTGGGGTCCATTTCTGCCTTACACTTCTTTCACCATTTTGATACTTAAAGCCTTCATCTAAATGACAACACAGCAAAGGGGGTGTATTTTCAAATGCATTTTTAAAACATACTCAATTATATATTGCAGGGTTATTCAACTAAATTGTTTGGGGGCCACAAATCCAAAATGCTATGGATCAGTTAGTCAGACGTCTCGCATCACTATTAGTCTTATTAACTTTTTAAGGTCAAAGCAAGTGTTGCCTTAAAGGAGGGCTCATGTTTTAGGGCACCAAGGCAATTTAGGAGGACACCAAGGAAAAAATTAAAGAATAATAATATATATATTAATTCTAGCCTGATTTAGCCATTCCTTTACTACTTTTAATGTGTGACTGGGGTCATTGTCCTGTTGGAACACCCAACTGCGCCCACAGAACTTTCCTTCAGAATATCTTATCTTTGTCAATGTGATGTCAGATTAATCAAAAGTTGAGTTGTTTGGCCACAATACCCAACAATATGTTTGGAGGAGAAAAGGTGAGGCCTTTAATCATTATACCATTTACCGTTACATCCCTCGTCCATTAACAAGTATAAAGTTGGCATTATCTTGCCGCCGATACTGGTCAATTTTTAGGGCATTATAGCAAGTGACAAGGGCGGTTGCGCGGTTAAATTCGTGCCCTGCAAAAGTCTTTGGGTGGACTCACAATGGCCAACTGCACCGTCCTTGGACCCACTTCACACCAAGATCTGCTCTGATCTACACTGGGAGAGATGGGCTACGGCACTGGTCCCCAACCACCGGGCCGTGGCCTGGTTGATTTGTACCGGGCCGTGGCCTGGTCGATTTGTACCGGGCCGCAGAAGATTTTTTTTTTTTTTATTAAATCAACATACAAAACACTAGATACACTTATAATTAGTGCACCAACCCAAAAAACCCCCCTCTTTCATGACCCCCCAAAAAAGTTCAATACATTTTTTTTAAAATAAAAATTAAAAAATCCCCCCCCCGCCGGGCCGTGGGACAAATAATCAAGCGTTGACCGGTCCGCAGCTACAAAAAGGTTGGGGACCACTGGGCTAGGGCACAGCACGGTGTGCATTTAGCATGTTAGAACTCTTTGCTAGTGAACTGGCAATTGAAGAGATTGGATTATGGAGCTCAATTTTATCTACTTACACTAGTCCCTTTTATTCCAAATGTAGCTCTGATATTCACGAACGTCAAAGTTTGGAAGCAGAAGATTGAGCAGTGTGTCAAAATAGAAAATGGTGACACTAACAGGAAGTAACCAACTTGAAATATTAAGATATGTTGTGAATTGACCAACAGCTATAAACATGGATGTGTGTTACCAAGTCCTGGAGGAGGCTGGAGCTGGTAGCCTGTGAGCTCACACCATCCAATGGGATAGATGTCGGGGGACTGGTAGTCCACCCACTGGTCAAATTCATCTTCCCATCCGTCAAAGTGGATGAGGAGCAGGCGTCCGACGCTGCGTTTTATAGTGGCCACACACACGAGCCGTGGCTCCATCAGGTCCACCGCTTCTAGCTTCATGTTTGGAGAGAAGCCGTGGCCTGGGTAGTCCTACCAAACGGACACAAATAGAGTTAATTTGTTACGTTTGCGAGATTGCAAGAGAAATATTGCAAATTCGCAATGAAATAAATATTACAAATCCTCACAGTGTTGAACAGTTGTACTGGTGCAGCTTTGGCTTTGGTCTCATTCAGGTAATCTTCCCAGGTGAAGGTGCTGGGGTCATAACCTGTCAGGTTGACAGGAAGGATTAATTTAGTGAAATCCTTAAACCACAGCCCGAAATCCATTTTAATGACTTATACTGATACATATGTGTGTGTATTAGGGTTGTCCTGATACCAATAATTTGGTACCGGTACCAAAATATATATTGATATATTTCCAAATAAAGGGACCTACGAAAAAGTGTAAATTTTGGCTATAATTTATAAGAAAATATTTCAATACAATAAACATATGTTTCCTATTGCACTCAAAGAACAATTTTAGAAGGTTAAAATATAAATTAAAGGGCATTAAACACATTGTATTTTTCTTGTTGTACTCAAAGAACAATTTACAATTTTACATATTAAATATAGTCTGCCATAATCAAGGATTGGATCAGAATATAATAAAAAAGCTTTAATTACATTATATTAAATTCTTCATGATTTATGGTTGCCAAATCTAGTATGTGCTTTAAGAAAAATATAATTAGTTAGCACTAAAAACAAAGCTATGGATAAATGTACCCAGATAAGCCATGTGGCAGGTAAAACGCAAACCTGTTAAAGATAAAACACAAATTGTAGCAATTTGTTACCCAATTCAGTCATTTTACTCGCACTAGTTGAAGTTAGATGGGTCTTAACTACGCTAATATTGGGCATCAAGCCAAGCAGCTGTGTGCGCATCTACGAATCTACATATTTTGTATATACAGTACATGTGCACAACAGAGGATCTGTTAACCTATGAGAGTAGCATACAGTATGTGTTTACTAGAATGTCAACGTGTAGGCTAAGTGATGCCAGTGACTGAGCGGGCGAGTAAAGAGCGAGAGAAAGGAGCACTTGCACAGCACAGTAAAGTGATGAATGGGTCCGGTTGTGTCTTTCAAAACTAATAATAAAGCAACCAGATTGTCACAAATCGGCAGCTTCAAATTCTGACCGGAAAAAGGATCTTAGCAGACCCATTGCAGAGTAAAGTGAACCGAAGGGAAAGTCTCCCCTGCGCTCCTCTACTACAGTCTGCACTGGAGCGAACAGCAGGACAGGTGTAACAACTACATTGCTACCTTCCATCCATCCATCCATTTCTACCGCTTATTCCCTTATTTTCTTGACTATATATATATATATATATATATATATATATATATATATATATATATATATATATATATATATATATATATATATATATATATATGTATATATATATATATATGTATATATATATATATATATATATATATATATATATATATATATATATAATTTTTCTACCGCTTATTCCCTTTTGGGGTCGCGGGGGGCACTGGCGCCTATCTCAGCTACAATCGGGCGGAAGGCAGGGTACACTCTGGACAAGTCGCCACCTCATCGCAGGGCCAACACAGATAGACAGACAACATTCACACTCACATTCACACACTAGGGCCAATTTAGTGTTGCCAATTAACCTATCCCCAGGTACATTGCTACCTGTCACTCTTTATAACTCTTTGTGCAGATCTGAATGCTCACTATTTAAATGTTTACCTAAGTTTGAACCAAAGGTTATAATACTAATCGCCACATTTGGCGAGGCGTGTTATAAAGCAACACTTGAAGCGCGGGGCTTCTTTGTTTAAAGAATCACCTTAACAGTTAGTTTTGAAGTCCAAATACATGCATATTGTACTTCACCACACTCTTTATTAACCAGAAGAATTTTGTTTTTTTGCCATTATTCCCCACTACAATGTTATTGCTTGTATGCACTTTGTGTGTGCGTTTTGACAAACTCCACATCATGCGCCTCGGCTCTGTAGTATGTATATCTATATACTTACATACAAATATATGTATGTATGTAAGCATATACATATATATATATATATATATATATATATATATATACATATATATATATTGTATATATAAATACATACAATATATATATATATATATATTGTATATATAAATACATACACATATATAAAACATATATATATATATATATATATATACTGTATATATAAATACATACACATATATAAAACATGTATATATACATACATACATATATTTGTATGTATATATATATATATATACATAAACATACAAATATAAAAACATATGTATATATATATACATAAATATACAAATATGCAGTGGCCTAGTTGTTAGAGTGTCCGCCCTGAGATCGGTAGGTCGTGAGTACAAACCCTGGCCGAGTCATACCAAAGACTATAAAAATGGGACCCATTGCCTCCCTGCTTGGCACTCATCATCAAGGGTTGGAATTGGGGGTTAAATCACCATAAATGATTCCCGGCGTGGCACCGCTTCTGCCCACTGCTCCCCTCACTTATATATATATATACTTACATATATATATACACACATATATATATATTTATATATATATATATATATATAAATACATTTTATATATATATATATATATATACCCCGCCTTCCGCCCGATTGTAGCTGAGATAGGCGCCAGCGCCCCCCGCGACCCCAAAAGGGAATAAGCGGTAGAAAAATTATATATTATATATATATATATATATATATATATATAGTCAAGAAAATAAGTATTTGAAGACCCTGCTATTTTGCAAGTTCTCCCACTTAGTAATCATGGAGGGGTCGGAAATTTTCACGGTAGGTGCATGTCCACTGTATGAGAGATAACCTAAAAAGAAAAATCCAGAAATCACAATCTATAATTTTTTAACAATTTATTTGTGTGATAAAGCTGAAAATAAGTATTTGAACACCAACATTAAAATTTGGTAGAGTAGCCTTTGTTTGCAATTACAGAGGTCAAACGTTTCCTGTAGTTCCTCACAAGGTTTGCACAGACTGCAGGAGGGATTTTGGCCCACTCCTCCACACAGATCTTCTTTAGATCAGTCAGGTTTCTGTGCTGTCGCTGAGTAACACAGACTTCCAGTTCCCTCCAAAGATTTTCAATTGGATTTAGGTCTGGAGACTGAATAGGCCACTCCAGAACCTTGATATGGTTCTTAGGAAGCCACTTCTTGGTTTTCCTGGCTGTGTGCTTTGGGTCATTGTCATGTTGGAAGATCCAGCCACGACTCATTTTTAATGATCTGACTGAGGGAAGGTTTTTGGCCAAAATCTCACAATAGATGGCTGCAGTCATCCTCTCCTTAATACAGTACACTCGTCCTGTCCCATGAGCAGAAAAACACCCCCAAAGCATGATGCTACCACCCCCATGCTTCACAGTAGGGTTGGTGTTCTTGGGATGGTACGCATCATTCTTCTTCCTCCAAACACGCATAGTGGAATCATGACCAAAGAAGTCAGTTTTGGTCTCATCTGTCCACAAAACTTTCTTCCATGACTCCTCTGGGTCATCCAAATGGTCATTCGCAAACTTAAGACGGCCTTAACATGTGCTGGTTTAAGCAGGGGAACCTTCCGTGCCATGCATGATTTCAAGCCATGACGTCTTAGTGTATTACCAACAGTGACCATGGAAACAGTGGTCCCAGCTCTTTTCAGGTCATTGACTAAGTCCTGCCGTGTAGTCCTGGGCTGATTCCTCACCTTTCTTAGCATCATTGAGACCCCGCAAGGTGATATTTTGCATGGGGCTCCACTCCGATTGAGATTGACCGTCATGTTTGGCTTCTTCCATTTTCTAATGATTGCTCCAACAGTGGACCTTTTTTTCACCAAGCTGCTTGGCAATTTCTCTAGAGCCCTTTCCATACTTGTGGAGTTGTACAATTTTGTCTCTGATGTCTTTGAGCTGCTATTTGCTCTTAGCCATGCTGAATGGTTAGATCTTACTGATTGTATGGGGTGGACAGGTGTCTTTATGCAGCTAACAACCTCGCACAGGTGCATCTGATTCAAGATAATACAGTGGAGTGGAGGAGGACTTTTAAAGGCGGACTAAAAGGTCTTTGAGGGTCAGAATCCGAGCTGATAGACAGGTGTTCAAATACTTATTTTCAGCTGTATCACATGAATAAATTGTTTAAAAAAATCATAGATTGTCATTTCTGGATTTTTCTTTTTAGGTTATCTCTCATACACTGGACATGCAGCTACTGTGAAAATTTCAGACCCCTCCATGATTTCTAAGTGGGAGAACTTGCAAAATAGCAGGGTGTTCAAATACTTATTTTCTTGACTGTATATATATATATACATATATATATATATATATATATATATACACATACATATGTAGATACATATGTATATATACACATACATAAATATATATTTACATATATATATATATATATATATACACATATGTAGATACGTATGTATATATACACATACATACATATATATTTACATATATATATATGTATAGATAGATATATATACACACACTAAAATCAAAACACCTGAAATACTATCTAAATGGCGAGCATTTATCTAGGAAAATATGAAAAGCTGCTGATGGTGTGTTTGACAGAGAATATAAGGAGATACCGTAGAAGTCCACAAGGTAAATACTGTATATTATAAATACTTAATAAAAGTACTGTTGTTGTTAGTAGTACATTCTACTGTATTTTTAACAAAACTAATGTTAGTAGCACATTCTACTTCATAGTTTTTATGCATTTTTTAATTTTAAAATTGTTTTTCTTTTTTAAAATTACATAAAAAGTATGTATGTTACATGTTAAAATTGTGATGTTTTGGGTGGGCAAGCGTCAAATAAGTTTTTTAAAATTAATTTAAATTCAATTCGATGTCAATTCAAGATACCAGTGTTTTGAGTTAAGAGAGCTGTCCACAGAACCAATTAAACTTGGAAGTTGAGGTATTACTACACTATCATATAAATTCCATGAACATAGTACCAGTGTAAATCTATCAGAAATACAAACCTAGAAGACAAATGTGTATCATTTAGTTTGTTGGATTTTTCTTACTACATTTCTTCATCCAACAAACTCATGAGTCGGCTATTTTTAAGCCGAGTCACGTAATTTAATTTCTTTCTCGCTTACTCAACATATTGATCTTTCTGTTGGGGTTTCTCTGTGGTAAATAAATATGCCACAAAAACAAACAATCACATAGTGTTCACAATCACCCTGTGGCACCGTGAGAGGAATGTTATTCTTCTTGCAGAAGCCTTTCGGAAGAATGGCGTGAGAGGAAGCGTGGTAACAAAACTTGTCAGAGCCGTTAAGCGATATTGCACCGTCGATGCCGACCATCAAGTAGCCGTCTGACAGCACCTGAGAGAATGTAGAGACCATCTTTAAACGATGTTCATGCAGAAGTTCTCTCATAACGAAGTGGATGTTTTAACCTTGTGTACAGTTGCCACACAGATGCTGCCCAGGTTAAGGGGATCGATAGCCTCTAGCTTCATTCCTTCCTCAAAGAAACCTCCATCCATGTAGACAAATCTAGGCTGTAGGGGACAAATGAGGGTCAACAGTAAGGATACTGAAGGGCTTGAATGGTACTACAACAGTTTGACAACAGGATTTAAGCATGATATATTAATGTTAGATAAATATTCTCTCACCTTCGAGCAAAATGGAATGCCTTAGAAAATACTAGTTTTGGCCTTGGTTCTGTTCGAAGACGATAAACACAATGAATGCACACTGTGTTTTATCTTTGCAAACACACACACACGGTTTCTTATTTTAAGTTCCGGGGTAAAAGTACCAAGTGCAAGGAGCGAGAGTGGCAGAGAATGTGTGTCCTTGGCACACGCATCAAGTAAAGTTTCAGTTTCGATCTCTGCCAAAGTGAAGCTGCAACATGGACAAAATCCATATGAGGAGGGCGTCTATTTTAGAGATTGCGCCGACCTTCAGATAGCCTGATTTGCTCCCACAGTGCTAGTATTGCTATCGTTTATATTTACTCTTTTTTTGTCGAATAAATTTTTCAACTTGAATTCTAGAAATTTCATCATTTTAGACAGCTTTAAAACAAAATAATCTGGATGGAATCTTATATCATAAAAGGGAGGGTCCCAGTATGAACAATAGGTGGAGTTGCTCTTTTTGTTTTGGTAATCTTACTGAAAATACACCCGACTAACGATACTGTGCTTAGGACCACTTCATACCTCAAATCTGTCAGGTTCGGTGCTCTGATTCCTGCTCAAGTTTAAACATGTTCTCCTCCTTTGGCACGATTGGAAGAGGTGGGCCGGTGCACGGAACAATTACATGCACATGTATGTGTGCAATGCAGCCGAGCCATACAATGGCTGTAACGGGATCAAACCTTGCATGGAGGGCTGCAACCATTAATCAAAGAGAAAAAGCTTTGATTTATATTCTGTCGCTTTGATTAATCGTTTAATGAGCGTAACTACAAACGTAATAAAAATTGATCGAATCCGAACCGCATGCAGTGGCCGTAACTTTAAATACGCAAACATAGCTTCATGGTAATCAGATTTTGATTCAAATCGTAATAATTGTGCAGCCCTACAAGTGTTACATTGTATATGACAGGTCAAATGTAAATAATTATTCCTATCAAATTACCAAATAGATAAATACAGTAAATAAATGACATGGCATTTTTACCTTTTTAAAGAGGAGGAATGTACTGTTACATTTGCCCTTCAAACGAGTAGTTTTACCTTCCCCACCATTTCCTGCAACATCAGGACAAAAAGTTTGAAATAATGAAGTCTTTTTAATATATATTTTTTTATCCCTTTAGTTGAAATGCTGTTATTATGGTGCATTGGTATATTCACAACAGATATCTGAAAAAGCCTTCATACATATATGCACATTGGCACTCACTTGACTTTCTACGCCAAGTAAAGATTTCAAAATAAAATGACTCAAGTTGATGTGATACACTAATCCACCAATGTATCAACTAGATTTGGTATTTAACACATTCACAATTGATCAAAAGCACTTCAAAATTGCAAGGCTTCCAACCAAATGTTCTCTGAAGTCGCCACTGAGCTTAGCATGTCCCCAACCACACCTCGCTTGCATTTCAAAATATAAGTAAAAACATAAGTTAAAAAAACTGAAGTAAAAGAGTATTTACCAGGTGTTTTGATTTCATGGCCCACTTTCCTGGACCAACCAATCGGGTGCAGGAGAGGACTATACATGTGGCACCAGAAATCTGAAACAGTGTTTTCAGGGGAGTCGCTCTGGTCCGTGTACAACAGCTGAAGGCGCCCGCCAATAATGTTGTGTATGACTGCTTTGCATGTCCGGCTGACATGTCTGGGGTCCACTACTTCCACGCGCATCCCCACTCTGAAGGAGTGCTTCTCTACCAACTAACAGCAAATGGAAGGGAAAAGTTTACGAAAAGTCTCGTAATTCACTTACTGCAAAGATGACGTATTATACCACAGTATGGTTACTGGAAGTGTGCCTAATTAAGTGACGTGTATGTCTTACAAAACATTTTACTTTTTTTCACCAGTTTTACCTTCAAGTAGAATTCAACAGGAAGTGTGTGGGCCCCCACCAACTTTTTCATTAGATACTCTTTCCAGTCTGGGATGTTGGTCACATCTATAACACACAGGTAAGTAGTCATAACACTCTTATTTTGCATTTTATTTGGTAAACTGCACACAACATTGGGGGTCCCACAGTTGACTGTAATGATGTTTAACTTAGCCTCTCAATGGCCATGCTCACCTTGCGGAGGCACCAGCAGCTTGCTGGTCATGGCGCACCACCCGATGGGGTGCAGCTTGCCTGAAACCAGACTGCACCAGAAATCCCGGCTGCTGTCGCACTCGAAGCCCTCATAGCGCAACAAGGCTTTGTATCCTGGGAGAAGTGAGAGTAAATACTTATTCGGGGACAGGCCACAATTGATTTAGGGCGGCACAGCCAGAGGAAACAGGATAAAACCTACCCAACGAGAGGGAGAACACGCAAACTCCACAAAATTTGTGTCGAATTTTCACGCGGCAATAAATTGAAAAACAGCGTCCATCAAAGCGGACAGAGGCTTCCTGAGAATTATCTCCCGTACTGACCAGAAGATAAGATGGTCGTTTTTTTACTAAAAAATATGTCTATAAGCTTTTTTTCCTGTCACGCACAAACACCAGTAACCTGGTCAGACACAGTTATGGAAGTATTATTGTAGCGAAATTACTTGCAAATGCGTATCTCAGCCTGTGCGTCTTTAATTCCAATTCATGTGTCTGTGAACTAACGTGTGTGTCTAAGTATTCTAATCAGAGCCGTGTGTGCGTGTTTTGTCTGTGTGTGTGTAACAAAAAAAAAGCACTGTGCATATTTCCTTCATCTGCTGGATTTTTGCATATGACATTTTGCTATGTTTCTGCCGTTAAAGTGTTGGGTGTCCGTAAAATGAGCCTGTGTGTAATCAAATTTGTTAGAAGCAGGAACCCTGATTGGTTGTCTTTTTACGCGTGTCTTTTGCAACACTCCTGCTGTGTAAAAGTTGTGTGTCCATGCAGCAATTTCAAATTGTAAAGGGAGTTGTGGCTGTAAATTTACCTTGCCTTTCCCAATTCTCACCACTATTCAGCGCCTTGCATTCACACCTGTGCTGGATTTGAAGCCAAGAACAATTATAATGGACTTTCCATCACTTATTGTACATAAAAGTTAATATTTTAGTAGCAGTTGTCAGAAATAGATTGTACTCAAATAAGTTACGAGTAAAGTTATCGTGTCTCCTCTGTCAGGGTGCGGGGGATCCCGCGGTAGGGTGACTCTGAGACCAATGGTCTTCACCGTGGCCTCCTACCGGTCGGACATCTCCCTAGGGATGCGTTCAGTGGGCATTCTGACCAGATGCCCGAACCACCTCATCTGGCTCCTTTCAATGTGGAGGAGCAGCGGCTTTATTCCTTGCCTAATGACAGCACTACTCACATACTCAGCCGAGCCCTAAGGAAGCCCCGCCCCCAGACGGAGGAAACGCGATAACTTTGGTTGCTATATGTCATCCATCCATCTTTTGGGGTCGCGGGGGGCGCTGGCGCCTATCTCAGCTACAATCGGGCGGAAGGCGGGGTACACCCTGGACAAGTCGCCACCTCATCGCAGGGCCAACACAGATAGACAGACAACATTCACACTCACATTCACACACTACGGCCAATTTAGTGTTGCCAATCAACCTATCCCCAGGTGCATGTCTTTGGAAGTGGGAGGAAGCCGGAGTACCCGGAGGGAACCCACGCATTCACGGGGAGAACATGCAAACTCCACACAGAAAGATCCCGAGCCTGGATTTGAACCCAGGACTCCAGGACCTTCGTATTGTGAGGCAGACGCACTAACCCCTCTGCCACCGTGAAGCCGCTATATGTCATAACGTTACCATTAACTTATTTGAGTACAAAATACTTCTGACAACTACTGCTAAAATATGAACTTTTATTTACATGAAGTGATGGAAAGTCCATTATAAATGTTCTTGGCTTCAACACCAGCCTGATTGTGAGTGGGTGCAAGGCGCCGACTAGCGGTGAGTAAAATGAAAAGGCAAAATTTAGTTACAGGGACAACTCTTTTTACATCGCAAAATCGCTGGACAGAATACAGACACACAATTCTTAGACAGCAGAGTGTTGCAAAAGTCACTTCCTGCTTCACACAAATCTGATTCCAGACACACATACTATCCTTGGTATGGACACCACGTTTAACAAAAATATAAACGCATTTTTCAGGAATTGACCTCAAAAATGTAAAACTCTTACTAGACACACGAAAGACCTATTCCTCTCAAATATTGTTCACAAATCTGTTAGTGAGCACTTCTTCTTTACCAACATAATCCATCCCACCTCACAAGTGTGGCTGATTAAACAGCATGACTACTGCACAGGTGTGCCATAGGCTGCCCATAATAAAAGGCCACACTGAAATGTACAGTTTTATCACAGCACAATGCCACAGATGTCGCAAGTTTTGAGGCAGCATGCAGTTGGCATGTGGACTGCAGAAATGTCCACCAGAGCAGTTGCTCGTAAATTGAATGTTCATTTCTCTACCATAAGTCGTCTCCAAAGGCATTTTTGAGAATTTGGCAGAACATCTAACCGGCTTCACAACCACAGACCATTTGTAACCACACCAGCCCAGGACCTACACATCCAGCAGATGCACATCCATGAATGTCTGGGACTAGCCACCCAGACAGCTGCTGCAACAATTGGTTTGCATAACCAAAAAATGTCTGCACAAACTGAGAAACTTTCTCAGGGAATCTCATCTGCGTGCTCGTCGTCCTCATCCGGGTTTTGACTTGACATGTTAGTAGTTGTAACAGACTTGAGTGGGCAAATGCTCACATTTGATGGCATCTCACACATTAGAGAGGTGATTTCTTCACGGATGAATCCCGGATTTCACTGTTCAGGCCACATGACAGAGAGCGCTTGTGGCATCGTTTGGGAGATGCTGATGTCAACATTGTGAATCGAGTGACACATGTGGGTTTATGGTAAGGGCTGCCATATGTTATGGACAACGAACACAAGTGCATTTTACTGATGGCATTTTGAATGCACAGAGATACCGGGACGAGATCTTGAGGCCCATTGTTTTACCATTCACCTGAGTCCATGTTGCATCATGACAATACACAGCCACATGTTGTAAGGATCTGTACACAATTCCGGGAAGCTAAAAGCATACTCACCGAACACGTCACCCATTGAGCATGTTTGGAATGCTGTGGATCGGCGTATATACGACAGCGTGTTCCAGTTCCTGCAAATATCCAGAAACTTCGCACAGCCATTGAAGAGAAGTGGACCAACATTCCACAGGCCACAATCAACAACCTGGTCAACTCTATGCGAAGGAGATGTGAGGCAGATGGTGGTCACACCAGAAACTGACTGCTTTTCTGACACCCCACATCCCAAATAGAGTGGCCTTTCATTGTCGGCACCCTAAGGCAATAATTATGCTGTTTAATCAGGATCTTGATATGGCAAACCTTTGAGGTAGGATGGATTATCTTGACAAAGAAGAAGTGCTCACTAAGAGGAATAGGTATTTAGTGTATCTTGTAAACGTAGGGGTGTAACGGTACGTGTATTTGTATTGAACCGATTCGGTACGGGGGTTTCAGTTCGGTTCGGAGGTGTACCGAACGACACGGACATATTAAGTAGCGCACGTTTTGTAAACAATCCACACCGAGGCACTAGTGGTGCAACGGATCAACATTGATCCGTGATCCGTTCGGATCAATATCTTCGGTTCGGCACACACGTGATCTGATTTATGAAAAAAAAAAAAAAAAAGTTGTTCGCACAGCGTGGTAATGGCGAGCGGAGTAACGGAGGAATTTGAAAGCCCCATGCCATTTAATCGGTGTGTTTATAGGTGCAGACTCCATTGTGCAAAACGAGGGTTTTAAACACATGCTGAAAGTGCTTCAGCCACATTACGACATCCCGTCACCAACTTGAACGATAAGATTGTGCCAGATTTGTGCAAGAGAAGAAAAAAGTTGTGGACGAACTATCCCGAGAGTCATCTGTTGCGCTCACGACAGAAGGGTGGAGGTCCAGGGGAACTATGTGACCATAAGCGCTCATTTCATCACAGCAGAGTGGGAGATGAGAAGACACGCCCCCTCTACGAGAGTCACCTTGTGCAGGTACTGACACAAGCAGTGGAGGAAAGGAGAAATCCCTTTGTATGTGGCACTGTTTTTCATTATGTTAAAAAGAAGACATTATGCCTTATGCACTTGAACTAGATTTTATATATTTGAATTTAATAATTTAAAAGTGTTACAAAACAAAACGGCAAAACTTCTGTTTATTTGTCTTGTCTTTTTTTTTTTTCTGCTGATCCGAAAAAAACGATCCAATCCGTGAGTTTTTTGATCCGTTGCCCCCCCACGAGGCACCATGAATTAATTTACGTGGACCCCGACTTAAAACAGGTTGAAATACTTATTGGGGTGTTACCATTTAGTGGTCAATTGTACGGAATATGTACTGTACTGTACAATCTACTAACAAAAGTTTCAACCACTCAAAAAAACAACAACACATGGCATGGTAGCAACGACTGGGCTATGATAAACTGACCACACCTCCTCTTTTCACCTGACATGTCCTCTTTTGCGGGGCTGTCAGGGTGGAGTTTCTTAAATGCCTCAAATGTCCGGCATTTCAAGTTAGGGTTGCGTGTATTTTCAATGTACGTTCAAAGTTAAAAAGGGGTTCAAAACAAGACAATTTGTGCACACAGCAGCATTCGTGAGGGAGGGACAGAGACAGACAGAGCGAGAGAGTTATGATAAACATGCATGCGTCGCCAGGCTCTGATTTAATTTTTTAATATCTATAGCAGGGGTGTCAAAGTGTGCCCCGGAGGCCATTTGCGGCACACACCTGTTTTAAAGGCCCATGGCACATTCTAAAAATACTATTAAAATAAACAAAAACATAAACAAAAGTGAAATAAAAAAGCTTAAAGGTAATGTAATTTTGAAAAAGTTGCAACGTTGTCTAATTAAACAAAGCTGTTTTTTTTCTTTCAAACTGTCATTGCTCAAAACATAATATTGAATCAAAAACAATGTTAATATGAATGATTGACCTATCCAAGTTTCCCATAACTTTGTTGAATAAATAATCAAAAAATGTATATTTTGTTTTTTTCTTACTGTACCGAAAATGAACCGAACCGTGACCTCTGAACCGAGGTACGTACCGAACCAAAATTTTTGTGTACCGTTACACCCCTAAGTAAATGTTTTACATCTTTGAGTTCAACTGATTAAAAATGGGAGCAGAAACAAAAGTGTTGTGTTTATATTTTTATTCAGTGTATATCAATGCTGACACACCAACACCTGTTTTGTGTCAGCACCTCTCTCTAAACTCCTCTAATTAACTTCTTGTTATATTCCTGTTCATAGCTGCCTATATTCAGCTGTTACGAGGTTCCATCTACACTTCTTAATCTTTACTAAGCACCTATTTATTGTTGTTGTTTAAAGCTAGCTAATTGGTTAGCTTCACAATTAGCATGCATGCTTCTGGCTTGCTTTTGGTGTGTAACATGTGTAACCTCGTCCGTCTGTGATTTAACTTGATAATGATACTTAAGATACTAAAATTTGCAGTTATTCTCAGTAATGGATGTGATTAATAATATCTTTGAGGAGTGGCGCTACACTGTGTAATGAAACACATACTATAATTATTTCCTAGCCGCTTGTCAGCAAGGGAGCAAAGGGACTAAATATAAATATGCCAGTCAGAGGGGATCAACATTTGTGACCTGCATCAAAGCATATTGTTACGATCACTTATTTTTTCACAAAAATTGGCCGATTCTAATCAGTGGCCGATTAATCGACACATCCTTACTTGAAATTGTCGATCAACTTAAAAATTATGTACCTTTTTAAGTGCAATATGTCTTTTTGGTTGGCGATTCTGTCTTCTGTCCTCAAAAACAGGTCTTGAAAAAAAGGGTCGGTCATATATATATATATATATATATATATATATATATATATATATATATATATATACATAGAGTATATTATTCACATACAAGCATAGACTGTATATATTTGTGTCAATACTGGTAAATTAGTAAATGAGGAAAACCCCATAATTGTGACACTGACGTACGCACCTGCCATTTGAATGATAGTAGCGATCCAGTAAAATTTACTGGGCAGGACTGCATTGGTGTTCAAGACTTCAACTTTTGTCCCAACAGTGATTTCATCCCACTCGGACCACATGGGAGCCTGCGGAAGTCACCAAAAATCACTACAGGGAGGTATTTTTGTACCACATATTTATATATCTACAAAAGTCATTTTGAGGTTGTAGATACAGATTTTATAACATAAAAAAGCTTCAAAGGGACAGTTTTCTAGGTAACTATTATGCAAAATGATGAAAACTCTTAGCATTATGCTGGTACAATGTGTTAAATTGACAAAATAATCATTTCACCATTAACTGAGTCAGTTATACTGTCATTATTAAAGACAAGCTCAAACAGTAATTTTGTACTCACATGAGTAAAGCAGGAGACGGATGCACCCAAAGATGTTTCCTTATCCAAGTAGGCGCCCCAATCAAAAACCACAGCGCGTGCTACCGAATAACAAGACATTACAATTTATGCAGGAACAGTGTGAGTACAGTATAGAGCTTCCACAATAAGTCAGGATTTTATGTACTTGAAGTCCTCACCATCCGGTGCTGCTGGACGTGCTTTTTTCACTTTGTGCAAAATGTTGGCCTTTTTTGATATGCGCTTTCCCTGCAAAATCACAAGCACAACACAATTAATCACATTAAGTTTTTTTGATTGAATACAACAATCAACCAGTCCAGAATGTACCGTGGCTCTGGCCCGTAGTCTTAACCTTGACCCTTATGTGGACAAGTGGGATAGAAAATGATGGATAGATAGATAGATGGATAGATAGATAGAATGTAATATCATCACAAGCACTTAGCAATATCCACTAGAGGTGGAAATATTTGGGCACATCAAGATTCGATTCGGTTCTGATTCTTGGGGTGAAGATTCGATTCAGAATGAATTATCTTACGGTATATTCAACACCATTCTCGTAATATATTATTTAGCATTTAAATTATAATCAATTGCTTTCAAAACAGGTTAAAGTTTACAAAAGCTCCTCTTCTGTTGGCCTAAAATTTTATTAACAAATATCACAGAATGTTAATCAATCTAATCAAAGAAAATAGAGCACCCCATGTTCCAACCAAATACCAGCTTTACAATACTTTTAAGATAGAAATTTACAAAGCAATTGGCAAGACATACAAATACAATATGAAATAAAGAATAGGAAAACCAAAAATAATAAGATAAACAGTATAAATTATAATAATATCCATCATATAGTTGGTTCATATTTTTTATAAAAAATGTATAATTTCAAACATAAAATAAAAATTCAAGAAATAAAATAATTATCTTTTAAATCAATTTTAAAAACCAATTCAGAATTACAATAATTCAAAAACGCAATTTGGATGTGAATTGATTTTTTGAGTACCCGTAGTATTCACATTCAAATTGATGGTAATCAATCAATCAATCAATCAATCAATCAATCAATTCCTTTATTGTTATTGTTATAAATAACACTTAAGTCATACATGTCATGGAGATTTCGTTTGAGCTTTGTCCAGCGGCATAGAAACTGCATTGATGTGCAGGTTGACCATAATTTACAGTTTAGCATTTGTCTATGAGAACGCATATGGAGGGGTGTGGGGGGGATGGGAACAGTCAGATGTCTAATGGGTGTTGCGTTGATGCTGCAGCAATGCAATGTCCAGAGCACAATTATTGAGGTGGTGAAGAGTGAGGTAATAAGATAGTTGGGGGCAGTAAAGGGGCATGCTGTTCATTTAGCAGTCTCACAGCCTGGGGATACAGACTGTGAGACATTTTGCTGGTCCTGGTGCGAATCGATGTATACCTCCTTCCAGAGAGGGTAGCAGGTTGAAGAGGCCATGTGCTGGATGGTATCTGTCCTTCAGGATGTTGCGTACTCGCTTTAAGCAGCGAGCTGTGTACATGGCACTCATCTCTGGGAGTATAGTGTCTATAATTTTCCCTGCCATTTTAACCACTCGCTGGAGGGCCTGTTGGTTTGCTTCAGTACAGCTAGCAAACAACACTAAAAAGCCGTGGGTGAGGACACTGCTGATGGCACAGTTGTAAAAGTTTACCATTGATTTCTGCGGAATGTTTGCGCATTTTAGTTTCCTTGGAAAGAAAAGACGTTGTTGGGCCTTTCCGACTGTAGAAGCAGTGTTAATGTCCCAGCATAGATCTTCTGTGATGGTCACCCCTAAAAATTTGAATTGTTTGACCCTTTCTACGAGATTGTTATTAATTAGAAGTGGAGGGTGTTCTTTCTGCCATTTCCTGTGGAGGTCTACAATTAGTTATTTGGTTTTGTTAGTGTTAAGAACCAAGTTGTTTTTAGCACACCATGAAGCCAGCTGTTGGACCTCTGCCATGTATTGTGTCTCATCATTGTTGCTGATGAGCCCAAGCACCGTGGTGTCGTCGGCATATTTGACAGTAAGGTTGGATGTTGAAGAGGCTATGCAGTCGTGTGTGAAGAGGGTGAAGAGCACAGGGCTTAGAACACAACCTTGTGGGGCACCGGTGTTGATGATGAGCGTGGTAGAAATGTGCTCACCTATTTTCACATACTGTGAGCGATTTGTTAAAAAGTCCAAAATCCAGTTGCAGCGGAAGGTGTTCAGACCAAGGTTGTGAAGCTTAGATCTGAGTTTGTTTGGCCTTATTGTGTTAAATGCTGAGCTTAAATCAACAAAGAGCAGTCTTGCATAAGTGTCCTTAAGCTCAAGATGTTCCAAGAGTCTATGGATTACAATAGCGATGGTGTCTTCGGTGGATCGGTTCTCCTGGTATGCGAACTGATATGGGTCAAGGGACGGTACCAAATCTCAGTTCCAGGGAATGGATCGATACCGGTACTCATACCATTTTTCTGTTTATGTGTAAATAAATGTTATTTTGTTTAATAATACAAACACATGTTTTAATTTACCATTTAACAGCGAGCTGATAATAACTGTTGGTATATTTTGATTTTTTTACACGTCTGAATCTCATTTACAAATATTATACAGTACACTTGTAATTCCAAGATGTTAGATGGCTATCGTGTAAAACCCAGTGGTTCTCAAACTTTTTTCACCAAATACCACCTTGGAAAAGTTAAAGTTAAAGTTAAAGTACCAATGATTGTCACATACATACTAGATGTGGCGAAATTATTCTCTGCATTTGACCCATCACCCTTGATCACCCCCTGGGAGGTGAGGGGAGCAGTGGGCAGCAGCAGTGCCACGCCTGGGAATCATTTATGGTGATTTAACCCCCAATTCCAACCCTTAATGCTGAGTTCCAAGCAGGGAGGTAATGGGTCCCATTTTTATAGTCTTTGGTATGACTCACGACCTACTTGGCTCTCCAAGTACCACCATAAGGACCAATATTAAAATACAGTAGCCTAGTAGACTTAAGTATTCATTGAAAACAAACCAGAGGTTTTATTTAACAAGTGGATTTTATATTTTGGCCACTACAACACTACATTACACAGTTTAAACAGTAACACTGTGTTTGAATATCGTCAAATAAAACCCTGTACTTTAAGTGATTCTTTGGCATACAACTAGATGGAGCCCGTCTACTACATTTTGAGAATCACCGGTATAAATCATAGTGTGCTGCCTAGTCACTCAGTCTTTGCTATAATCTAGTCTTTTGTTACGCTTATTACATCCCATCTCAGTTGTCTGTTTCATTTTTACCAAATTTGGAGGTGTTAAAATCCCCATGTAATCAGTAGCATGTCTATGGCAAATCCAATGTAAATTGGCACCAACCTAGCACATTTCCAAAGTCTTACTGTACGTTCAAGTGTTTTCTATCAAGCAAACTTCTTTTGTTGGCATGCGAAATTGAAACATTACCAAGAGGCATTCTGACTTGGTGCTGTGTAAGTGCTTGTTTTTTTCTCAATTGTTTAACTGGATGTGACTTCATGTGCAACATTGATATCGCAATATGGCGTTGTTTGATTCTGCATGAATAGATATCAGGTAGTAATGATGACATTTGGCTGTTGGCTATAAATGTACCAAATTCTGTGCCCATCCCAAATATCCACAATCCACAGTTATATTTAAAACATAGTTTATGGAGAAAACAAATAAAACTGAATCAACACTATTTTTTAAGTATGTATAACAAAAAGATAATTTTACCCGTAGTAGTAGTTTTGGTATAGTCAAACTTAAGAAGTAAGTGTCACATTGTAACCGATAACGTGAGTCAGGAGTGTCAGTGACGGAAGAATTGTAATATTGATTAATGCATGAAGCACAAAGGTTTATGAGCAAAAACATATATAAAGGATTTCCCACCTGCAGGGGTGCTAGTATAGAGGCTAGTATAGGGGTTCTACCCTTGTTCTTCCCTGGCCTTTTTTTGTAGTGATCATTGTCTCTTCCTCCAGCTGTACCATGTGACTGGGATGGCGCTATTTCTTTGCAATTTGTCTGTGAGGAGAACAGATGCACATTACCAAATGGTAAACAACCAAGAGGCTTGTTGGAAGTTCTTGTTTAGTGCATTAAAAGACTACTACTCACCGTAATGTTACACTCAGATGGTTCTAAATTAATGTTCCGGTGCTGGATGGAAACGTGGCAATTATTACAGCCAGTGCCATTGCAGAAAGAACAGTGAGGGCGAACAAACACAGTGGGAACGGCCCCGGGTCGCAGCTTCAGCAGCCCAGAGGCTGACTTTGGCTCAAAATAGTCTTTACCAAAATGTTCGCTGCAGAGGTGACAGTTAGGTGAAGCAACCCAGTCGCTATGAGTACGCTGAACCTGCTTCTCCCATTTGCGAAACTCCTCAGCATCATTGGGGAATTTGAAAAGTGTCACACCATCTTCTTCAGTTTTGCCACATCCATATGCCACACAGCGGTACGGCATCCTGTATTTCACCTGGCTGCAGGATTAAAAACATGGATCCAAACTGCAGCATCTACAATCGCTGCTTCCTTTCTTTAGTTGTGTACATTCTTGACACTATGCACACAAAAACATTAATTGTAAAATACAGCAAACAACCCCAAATGTTTTGCAAATGTATGGCTGGTGTTTATGAATAACTATTTAATAAAAATAATAAACGAGAGGGACAAGCGGTAGAAATGGATGGATGGATGGATAAACAGGGCAGACATCCAGTGATTATTGTGTAGGCCAGTGTTTTTCAACCACTGTGCCGCGGCACACTAGTGTGCCGTGAAATATAGCCTGGTGTGTCATGGAAGATTATGCAGGGTGTACCCCGCCTACCGCCCGAATGCAGCTGAGATAGGCTTCAGCGACCCCCGCAAACCCAATAGGGACAAGCGGTAGAAAATGGATGGATGGATTAAAAATATTTTTTGCAAACCAGTAATTATAATCCGCAAATGTGCTGTTGTTGAGTGTCTGCACTGTTTAGAGCTCTGCAGCGTAACCATGTAATACTCTTCCATATCAGTAGGTGGCAGCAGGTAGCCAATTGCTTTGTAGATGTTTGCCGTGACTCGTGATCACAATATGCAGACGACAGCGGGAGGCAGCGTGCAGGTAAAAAGGTATCTAACGCTTAAACCAAAAATATACGAAAGGCGAGTACTGCTAATAAAAAGGCATTGAAGCTTAGGGATAATTATGCAAAATGAATCCAAAATTAAACTGGCTGCAAAGTAAACAAGAACAGAATGCTGGACGACAGCAAAGACTTACAGCGTGTGGAGCAGACGGAGTCCACAAACTACACCCGTACATGACATGACAATCAACAATATCTCCACAAAGAAGGATAGCATCTGCACAACTTAAATAGCCTTGATTGCAAAAACAAAGCATTTGTGGGGAATAGCGTTCAAGGATAACATAAAACTACTACAGGAAATTACCAACAAGACAGGAACTATAACACTACACATAGGAAAACACCAAAAACTCCAAATAAGTCACGGCGTAATGTGACAGGTCGTGACAGTACACCTACTTTGAGACAAGAGCTAGAGTGATGCATGCTTGGTTATGGTTTAAATTCATATCAAACAATTGCGAGAACGACTTTTTATTGTCAATATCGGCTGCTGAGTTTAATTGTTTTAACATTTTCTGCTGGTGGTGTGCCTTGGGATTTTTTTCAATTAAAAATGTGCCTTGGCTCAGAAAAGGTTGAAAAACACTGTTGTGGGCTATGGGGATTAACCTTGCAAAATTCATTGTCATGTGTTATAAACAAGGTAGGATATGTTTCTTTATGTGGAAACAATCGATATAACATATACTTTATTTCATCATGAGTGATATTGAAGAAACACGAAATTTAAAGAGGGAAATGTCTTCCATCCATTTCCTACCGCTTGTCCCTCTCGGGGTCGCGCTTGAAGTATCATTTTAACCAACATGAGTCTCAACAGAAACACAATGTTTTGTTTATTGTCCTAAATATTTGGCTAACAGTTATGACTTCAGGATAGGTTTAACAGTAAAACAGATGCCTAAAAATACAATATTTTGATAGAATTGTGGTAAATGGTCCCGAGCGTATCATTATGTTGTGATACTTACCCAAGTATTCCAATTGAAGTTGCTCAGTTGAACAACACACAGTCGCTTACATTCTACGTCTATAGTTGCCGCTTAACTGTACTCTCGCGAGAACATTCATTTGCCTTGTGGAATTCTCGAGAAGTCAGAGAGCTGTGGGACTTGGTGATAAAATGACGCGAGATTTCGTATTAGTGTGTGAAATAGATTATTTAGAGATAAGTTACTTCAAACATGCCGTACAATGATTTGTAAAAGGCGAGTCTTTCTCCGGGGGATGTTTTAAATGGTATTACAAAGCCGGTTTCGCTTCGCAGGAAGTCCACGCGATGGCGATCGTGAGCTGATGGAATTGCTGATGTGTTGGCCCTGCGATGAGTGGCGACTAATCCAGGGTGTACACCGCCTTTCGCCCGATTGTAGCTGAGATAGGCACCAGCGCCCCCCGCGATCCCAAAAAGGAATAAGTGGTAGAAAATGGATGGATGGAGATTCGTCAATAGGCCAAGTGCACTTAAAATGACGCACTTAAAATAGTGTGAATATGTTGTACTGGTCTGCAAGGACCACCGTCTCATTTGGACTTTGCCGAAGTTCATTGCATACTAAGATATGAGGACAGGTCATGTCAATGTATTTACTTATGGCAGCAAATGTAAGTAATAATAACATATTGTTTTTAATTATCCAATAACATTGATTGAAACTTTTATTAGTAGATTGCACAGTTCAGTACATATTCCATACAATTGACCACTAAATGGTTACACCCCAAAAAGTTTTTCAACTTGTCCACGTAAATCATTTCATGGTAGGGATAATCAGGGATTTTTAATCCAACCAATCAACCATCTAATTGGATAATATTTAAAATGTTCAGTTCCCCACTAGGTTTTCACAATTCAATATCTGTGTATTTTTGTGTTATTCAAATATATTTAATTTAAATTGTTTAATTGTTTACTAACTTCAGTATGATCAATGAACACAGGAGGGCTTTGGGGGCACAAATCCCTACAAAACAAAAAAAATACAAAAATAAACAAAAAACAACAAGTATATACGTATCCATCCACCCATCCATTTTCTACCGCTTATTCCCTTTCGGGGTGGCGCGGGGGCGCTGGCGCCTATCTCAGCTACAATCGGGCGGAAGGCAGGGTACACCCTGGACAAGTCGCCAATACGTATATATAAATATATATATATATATATATATATATATATATATATATATACCCCGCCTTCCACCCGATTGTAGCTGGGATAGGCACCAGCGCCCCTCGCGACCTCAAAGGGAATAAGCGGTAGGAAATGGATATATATATAGTCCTGGGTTCAATCCCGGGCTCGGGATCTTTCTGTGTGGAGTTTGCATGTCCTCTCCGTGACTGCGTGGTTTCCCTCTGGGTACTCCGGCTTCCTCCCACTTCCAAAGACATGCACCTGGGGATAGGTTGATTGGCAACACTAAAATTGGCCCTTGTGTGTGAATGTGAGTGTGAATGTTGTCTGTCTATCTGTATTGGCCCTGTGATGAGGTGGCGACTTGTATATATATCCATCCATCCATTTACTACCGCTTATTCCCTTTGGGGTCGCGGGGGGCGCTGGTGCCTATCTCAGCTACAATCGGACGGAAGGCGGAGTGCACCCTGGACAAGTCGCCATCTCATCGCAGTATATATGTATGTATATACATACAGTATACATATATATATATATATACATATATATATATATATATACAGTATATACATATATGTGTGTGTGTGTGTGTGTTCATGCAGCACCCCAACATTTTTTATTTGCTTCAAATGTCCTGCCCTGTGCCCCCCCCATTTCATCATGATCAATTAATTAAAGGCAATGATCATAAGCAATGTCGGTATCGACAATGTACTTGGTATCGGATGGGTCCCAAATTTAAGGGGATCACAATGTCCATTATCTTTTATGTTTTTGGTAACTGGATAATCATTAATAAGTCAACTATGCTATCCTTATATGTAATTATTTCTAAAATTAAGTTTTGAAATATGTTTGGATACATTTTTCTCTCTATTTTGTTCAGTTAGACTGCCATGGTCAACCATCAAGCAATACATATCTTGCATGCAACATGTCCCAGCTGCATGCAAGATATGCACACTTAACAGCCCATGAAAGAAAAGACACAGAGGGCTCCAGAAAAGCTTCTCGTGAGTGGGCGACAAAACTTGAAAAATGGGTAATGCCCCTAAATTATTGGATACAGCCTGAACTACTGTGAGTGTAAAAATCTAAGTAAACATTAATCAACTTTACAACTTGTACGCTGTTACCTTTCCTTTGATTTTAACACCTTGTGGTACGGCAGAATAAGACAGAGATAAATAATGATATCCTGCCTTAAAGATGTTAATATATTTTGCACAGTGCAGTACTCTGGACACCTCTGCCAGCCAACATGACCTCCATATGTATAACCTCCATGTTGGCTGCGCTGTGTGACTTGTTATTTACATGCAACATGGTCTACGGCACTCAACATGGATATACACTTATATGAAGATACTGGCAGTCAGTTTGAAACGTGTCCACTTCTCTTTAATTGGTGCGAGACACAGAGTCATGCAAATGCAAAGTAAAACACAGTGCACTGGTTAAAGAGCAAACTGGCTCACATTTCCCTGGATTGGATCCAACTTGTAATAGTTTTCATCAATGGATAGCTGACCTCTTTTGGACCTACCCTGCCCGGTTTCGGAGCTCTGGGTTTCCTTTCACTTTCAGCTGTTGGATCAATTCAAATCAGTCCCTCACCAGTAGTGGATAAGAGATGCTCTGTCTTTCGTGAAGTTGGAAAAGATAAGGCACAGCCTTCAGGATCTGTCACAAAGTATGACACTCAGGAACATACAGGTCTCTGGTTGAGTTCAAAGTTTGGGAGACAAATACAAACGTACATCTAACACAATTTCCCAACTCATATAGAAACGGGGTTTGTATGTTTGCAGTGACTTCCTATAAACACTAACGTGTTACTGTTGCAAAAGTAACTTGGGCTACTGTAAACACATTGGCAGATCCTTGCATTGACACTTTGCTAGCAAACATACATCACTGGGGTCCAAACTAGTGATTTAAGTTAAAGTTAAAGTACCAATGATTGTCGCACGCACACTACATGTGGTGAAATTTGTCCTCGGCATTTGACACATCCCCTTGTTGACCCGCTGGGAGGTGAGAGGAGCAGTGGGCAGCAGCAGTGCTACGCCTGGTAATCATTTTTGGTGATTTAACCCCCAATTCCAACCTTTGATGCTGAGTGCCGAGCAGGGAGGTAATGGGTCCCATTTTTATAGTCTTTGGTATGACTCGGCCGGGATCTCAGGGCGGACACTCTAACCACTAGGTCACTGAGGCGCTCCTCAAGGAACACCTTTAAGTACCCTCTTTTTCGCAATGTGATTTGTATGACCAAGATGTTGCTGTATTGCTTGTTTACTTCAGATGCACTCAGTAATTATTTATTTATTTTTTTAATAAATCTGTCCTTTCCAGCCACTCAAGCAAATCATATTGTTGATGTACTGTGGATGTTCTGTTCATATCTGCTGTACCGATGTACTTTACAAAAGAGAAGTGTGGGACATTTCTCTTGTTGCCTTTTTTGTACAGTATTTAACTTTATCAAATGTTTGTATGTATTTAGTGTTTGGTGCAGGTAGACCGGAGCAGGGGAGAATAGAATGAAGAAAATAAAGGAGACAGAGGGGGTTAGTGTGGGGACAAGAGGTGGACAAGAACGAGAGAGACTAACCCAAAAAAAACACAAAAACACAACTACATCAGCAAATACAATATATACAAATATGATACCACGAATGATAAGGAAAAACAAATTATTGAACTAGACAGTAGTAACACAGTAATGACAATGAACATTATTGCACTACAAGTGAAACAGAAATAACATAAACATTACAATATGGATGAGTAGTTACCTCTATTATCAACATTACGTTCACTTTAAATGCAACAATACACAAATATAATTATTATTTGGATTACAAAACAAAGGAGTGAAAGAGAATGGAGGACAAAGATGAGCGGACCTTATTAATATTCATTAATATATTAATACGACGTGTATATACGACAGATATTGCCCTCCAAAATAGTCTCTCTCTTTTTGATGAAATAACATTGGAGGAATTGCAACAGTGTGTAAAGGGGATAAAACAAACAACGTGTTTACTTGACCCACTTCCTGGGAAACTTATCAAGGAGCTTTTTGTAATATTAGGTCCATCAGTGTTAAATATTATAAACTTATCACTTTACTCTGGCACTGTTCCCCTAGCATTCAAAAAAGTGGTTATTCATCCTCTGCTCAAAAGACCTAACCTTTATCCTGACCTCATGGTAAACTACCGGCCGGTGTCCCACCTTCCCTTTATGTAGAAAATCCTCTAAAAAAAATTGTTGCACAGCAACTAAATAAACACTTAGTGTCTAACAATCCCTGTGAACCCTTTCAATCCGGTTTCAGGGCAAATCACTCTAAGGAGAAAGCCCTCGTAAAAATGATTAATTATCTATTGCTAACGATGGATTCTGATGCGCCATCTATGTTGCTGCTTCTTGATCTTAACTCTGCTTTCGATACCGTCAATCATAATATTCTATTAGAGCATATCAAAACACGTATTGGTGCATTGAGCTAAAATAATTTGACCAGGAGTCAAAAGCCGATTGCATGTAAAGTAACAATATATATACACACACATATGCACAGTATAACCTATACAAATACTGTATATGTGTACATGTACATTTTACAAACCCTGTTTCCATATGAGTTGGGAAATTGTGTTAGATGTAAATATAAACGACATACAAATATTTGCAAATCCTTTTCAACCCATATTCAATTGGATGCACTACAAAGACAAGCTATTTCATGTTCAAACTCATAAACTTTATTTTTTTTTGCAAATAATAATGAACTTAGAATTTCATGGCTGCAACACGTGCCAAAGTAATTTGGAAAGAGCATGTTCACCCCTGTGTTACATCACATTTTCTTTTAACAACACTCAATAAATGTTTGGGAACTGAGGAAACTAATTGTTGAAGCTGTGAAAGTGGAATTTTTCCCATTTTTGTTTTATGTAGAGCTTCAGTTGTTCAACAGTCCGGGGTCTCCGCTGTCGTATTTTACGCTTCATATTGCGCCACACATTTTCGATGGGAGACAGGTCTGGACTGCAGTCGGGCCAGGAAAGTACCCACACTCTTTTTTTTACGAAGCCACGCTGTTGTAACACGTGCTGAATGAGGCTTGGCATTGTCTTACTGAAATAAGCAGGGCCGTACTTGGATGGCAGTACATGTATGTACCTTTCAGCATTAATGATACCTTCACAGATGTGTAAGTTACCCATGTCTTTGGCACTAATTCATCCCCATACCATCACAGATGCTGGCTTTTGAACTTTGCGTCGATAACAGTCTGGATGGTTCGCTACCCCTTTGGTTCAGATGACACGATGTCGAATATTTCCCAAAACAATTTGAAATGTGGACTTGTTAGACCACAGAACACTTTTCCACTTTGCATCAGTCCATCTTAGATGATCTCGGGCCCAGAGAAGCCGGCGGCGTTTCTGAATGTTGTTGATAAATGGCTTTCGCTTTGCATAGTAGAACTTTAACTTGCACTTACAGATGTAGCGACAAACTGTATTTAGTGACAGTGTTTTTTTGAAGTGTTCCTGAGCCCATGTGGTGATATCCTTTAGAGATTGATGTCGGTTTTTGATACAGTGCCGTCTGAGGGATCGAAGGTCACGGTCATTCAATGTTGGTTTCCGGGCATGCCGCTTACGTGGAGTTCAGATTCTCTGAACCCTTTGATGATATTGTGGACCGTAGATCAATCAATCAATCAATCAATGTTTATTTATATAGCCCCAAATCACAAATGTCTCAAAGGACTGCACAAATCATTACGACTACAACATCCTCGGAAGAACCCACAAAAGGGCAAGGAAAACACCCAGTGGGCAGGGAGAATTCACATCCAGTGGACGCCAGTGACAATGCTGACTATGAGAAACCTTGGAGAGGACCTCAGATGTGGGCAACCCCCCCCCCCCCCCCCCCCCCCCCGCCCCCCTCTAGGGGACCGAAAGCAATGGATGTCGAGTGGGTCTAACATGATGCTGTGAAAGTTCAATCCATAGTGGCTCCAACACAGCCGCGAGAGTTCAGTTCAGAGCGGATCCAAGACAGCAGCGAGAGTCCCGTCCACAGGAGACCATCTCAAGCGGAGGTGGATAAGCAGCGTAGAGATGTTGAAATCCCTAAATTTCTTGCAATTGCACTTTGAGAAACGTTTTTCTTAAACTGTTTGACTATTTGCTCACGCAGTTGTGGACAAAGGGGTGTACCTCGCCCCATCCTTTCTTGTGAAAGACTGAGCATTTTATGGGAAGCTGTTTTTATACCCAATCATGGCACCCACCTGTTCCCAATTAGCCTGCACACCTGTGGGATGTTCCATGTAAGTGTTTGATGAGCATTCCTCAACTTTATCAGTATTTATTGCCACCTTTCCGAACTTCTTTGTCACGTGTTGCTGGCATCAAATCTAATGTTAACGATTATTTGAAAAAAAAAAAAAAAGATCAGGCTGAACATCAAATATGTTGTCTTTGTAGCATATTCAACTGAATATGGGTTAAAAAGGATTTGCAAATCATTGTATTCCGTTTACTGCGATGAGGTGGCGACTTTTGCAGGGTGTACTCCGCCTTCCGCCCAATTGTAGCTGAGATAGGCACCAGCGCCCCCCACGACCCCAAAGGGAATAAGTGGTAGAAAATGGATGTATGGATGTATTCCGTTTATATTTACATATAACACAATTTCCCAACTCATATGGAAACCGGGTTTGTATATTAATATATGAAGTGAAGTGAATTATATTTATATAGCGCTTTTTCCTCAAGTGACTCAAAGAGCTTTACATAGTGAAACCCAATATCTAGGTTGCAATTAGACCAGTGTGGGTGGCACTGGGAGCAGGTGGGTAAAGTGTCTTGCCCATGGACACAACGGCATTGACTAGGATGACAGAAGCAGGGATCGAACCTGCAATATCATATACATATATGATACATATACACACACATATATATACATATATGTATGTGTGTATATATATATATACACACATATATATACATATATGTATGTGTGTATATATATATATATATATATATATATATATATATATATATATACATACTCACAATGTATATGCAATATATATGCAATGTATTTATATATTTATACAGTTCTGAAGTATGTGTACTTATATAGATATATTAAATATTTGTGTAATTGAATTAAATAAGAATGTAAATAAACTTGATATCAAAATCACTACAATAACTTCAGTTGATTTTTATTATTATTTGTTCAACTATGTGTGCTGTCTCAGAGTGATCCGTGATTACATTTACACAGCTGTTTTTACATGTAATCTGCGTTCGCAATGCTTTAAGTTTGCATATTAATTTCATATCAAATTAAAGAGGAATATTTACCAAACATTTAAAAATGTTTGATAAATATACTGTAATCAGTTATACAGGTCCGGTGGCCATGGATGAAGTGCTGGCTGTCCAGAATCGGGACCCAGGGTGGACTGCTCGCCTGTGCATCGGTTGGGGACATCTCTACATTGCTGACCCGTCTCCGCTCTGGATGGTCTCTTGCTGGCCCAACTATGGACTGGACTCTCACTATTATGTTAGATCCACTATGGACTGGACTCTCACTATTATGTTATAGCCACTATGGACTGGACTTTCACAATATTATGAGACCCACTTGACATCCATTGCATTCGGTCTCCCCTAGAGGGGGGGTTACCCACATTTGCGGTCCTCTCCAAGGTTTCTCATAGTCATTCTCATCGACGTCCCACTGGGTTGTGAGTTCTTCCTTGCCCTTATGTGGGCGCTGATCCGCGGATGTCGTTGTGGCTTGTGCAGCCCTTTGAGACACTTGTGATTTAGGGCTACATAAATAAACTTTGATTGATTGATGATTGATATCATCCATCATAAACTCTTAACAGATTTATATGTGTGTAATTTTAAATTATATACAAGTGTTTTGAAATGTCACAAAGTTCACTGAGCAGGATGTGGGTTATGTGTGACCATGTGTTGACTTTATTTTTTTGGTTATAGTTACTTTACACCATGAGTGGTAAAAGTTGTTTGGATGGGGTCATATCAATCAATGTTTACTTATATAGCCCTAAATCACTAGTGTCTCAAAGGGCTGCACAAACCACTACGACATCCTCGGTAGGCCCACATAAGGGCAAGGAAAACTCACACCCAGTGGGACGTCGGTGACAATGATGACTATGAGAACATGATACTGTGAAAGATCAATCCATAATGGATCCAACACAGTGGTCAACACTCTTCCAAATTAAGATCATGGTCAGTGACCATTGTTTCTATCTTCGCCTACGAGAGGGCATCAAATCGATCCACACGGGATTCAATTTCTGCGAAATCACGCCGCGGGCGAATATTTTTGTTAAACTTGCGATGTCTCACAATGAAGATTCCGGCAGTCTCGAGCCTTAGTTTGGACACCCCTGACGTAGAGATTAATTAGGAGCGTCAAATGAGTAATTTGTATTTTTAATTTGTAATTTTTATTTGTTTATTGATTTTCAAACACATATTGGACTACCAATTGACATTGGTAGTCCAACAAACATCAAATGCTTTTTTTTGTGAAGTGATAATCTTTTTAAATTAGATTAATCACATTCTTGAACTGAGATTAATCATCATTTATCAGAGGTGATTATTTGCTTACACAAATAAAATTTGCTTAAGAAAAAAATCCCAATATTTGGATACAAATACAATTCATGGTCAAAATGTCATACATCGCCTTTAAAATATATATATTACTGAATTGCAAGTTATTAATTTGCTCAAATATTGGTGACAATAAGTTTAGTAAGAATTAAGTGCACATTTTATAAGTAGTTCCTTTTCTAATAAGAGTCTTTTGAATCGCTCTTAGTCTGATCCATCACCTTGGACGAGTTTAAATTAATGGGGAAATTGTCGCTTTCTCGGTCCGAATAGCTCTTGCTCCTTGAGGCTATGATTATAAACAATGTGAGGATGTGAGGAGCCCTACTACCAGTGACGTCACACGCACATCGTCTGCTACTTCCGGTAAAGGTAAGGCTTTTTTATTAGCGACCAAAAGTTGCAAGCTTTATCGTTGATGTTGTCAACTAAATCCTTTCAGCAAAAATATGGCAATATCGCGAAATGATCAAGTATGACACATATAATGGACCAGCTATCCCCGTTTGAATAAGAAAATATCCTTTCAGTAGGCCTTTAACTTTCTAGTGGCTTTGTCTCGGTATGCCTGTGCGGTGTATTTCTCCACGTCTTCCAAGTGCGTTTTGTCTTCTCAACTCTTTTTGAGTGTGTCTTTTGTTATTTTTTTTCACTCCTTGTGAGGGCTCTTTTTGTTATTAAACATGTATTTTGGGAGTCTCTGCTTTGGAGTCCTAATCTGGCATAGCTGATCTAGACATACTGTATATTAAATTTTATAAAATTGCCTTTTCAAAACTAAATTAGGATTTTGTGTTTCAGTTTGAGTTTATACATTTTTTTTTTATGATTGCATGTTCTCCCCGTGACTGCCTGGGTTCCCTCCGGGTATTTCGGCTTCCTCCCACCTCCAAAAACATGCACCTGAGGATAAGTTGATTGGTAACACTAAATTGGCCCTAGTATATGAATGTGAGTGTGAATGTTGTCTCTCTATCTATGTTGGCCCTGTGAAGAGGTGGTGTACACCCTGGACAAGTCGCCACCTCATTACAGGGCCAACACAGATACGGACAATGTTCACATTCACACTCTAGGGCCAATTTAGTGTTGCCAATTATCTATTTAAGACAAAGTTGGTGTTTGGTTCAGGGAGTTTAGCATACATCGCGTTGCATCATAAATACACACATTGGAGCAAAGTCTGGAAACATTATTTGCATAATTCAATTTTTGCCCAAAAAATCTACTTTGGCAGGTAAACCAAACCGATTGATTAAATAAAAAAAAACAATTGCGAGTTTGTCATCCATCCATCCATTTTCTACTGCTTGTCCCTTTCGGGGTCATGGGGCGGGATGCTGGAGCCTTTCTCAGCTGCACATGGGCGGAAGCCGGCGTACACCCTGGACAAGTCGCCACCTCAACACAGGGGTCAACACGGATAGACAGACAACATTCACACTCACATTCACACACTAGGGCCCATTTAGTGTTGCCAATTAATTACCTATTTAAGACAAAGTTGGGGTTTTGTTCAGGGAGTTTAGCATACATTGCGTTGCATCATAAATGCACACATTGGAGCAAAGTTTGGAAACATTATTTGCATGATTCAATTTTTGCCCAAGAAATCTACTTTGGCAGCTAAACCAAACCGATTGATTAGATTAAATTAAAAAAACAATTGCGAGTTTGTCATCCATCCGTCCATTTACTACCGCTTGTCCCTTTCGGGGTCGCGGGGCGGGGCAACGTGCTGAAGCCTATCTCAGCTGCACATGGGCGGAAGGTGGTGTACTCCCTGGACAAGTCGCCACCTCAATACAGGGCCAACACAGATACAGACAACGTTCACACTCACATTCACACACTAGGGCCAATTTAGTGTTGCCAATTACCTATTTAAGACTAAGTTGGTGTTTGGTTCAGGGAGTTTAGCATACATTGTGTTGCATCATAAATGCACACATTGGAGCAAAGTTTGGAAACATTATTTGTATGATTCAATTTTTCCCCAAAAAATCTACTTTGGCAGCTAAACCAAACCGATTGATTAGATTAAATAAAAAAAACAATTGCGAGTTTGTCATCCATCCATTTTCTACTGCTTGTTCCTTTCGGGGTCGCGGGGCAGGGTGCTGGAGCCTATCTCTGCTGCACATGGGCGGAAGGTGGTATACACCCAGGACAAGTCTCCACCTCAACACAGGGCCAACACAGATAGACAGACAATGTTCACATTCACACACTAGGGCCAATTTAGTGTTGCCTAAGAAACCTATTTAAGACAAAGTTGGTGTTTGGTTCAAGGAGTTTAGCACACATTGGAGCAAAGTTTGGAAACATTATTTGCATGATTCAATTTTTGCCCCAAAAATCTTCTTTGGCAGCTAAGCCAATCCAATTTATTAAATTTAAAAAAAATGCAAGTTTGTCAGTTTATGGTAATTGTTGTTATTTGGAGGGGTCGAAATCAGCATGGGCTCAGCCACCAGCAGCACCATCACTTGGCAGGCGAACGAGCCGCTTGTACCCGATCCCACTCCGCTGGAAAGGAGGCTAGAAATGACGGATGCGGCCATGGAAGAGACACACGGGGACGGTGTATTGACATCCCAGGAAGCCGTGCAAGTTTAGCGTGGAAGCAACTACCTCTTCACTTCCACCGACTCTTTCCTCCTCCTTCTCCGGCTGGCAGAAATTTATAAAGAAGAAAAAATCCGCCGAGGGAGGGAGGAGGAGGGGGGTTGATTATACGCCGAAGCTGAAATCGAGAGGCGAACCCAGGGAAAGAGTCATTCGTACACGGGACTTTCCCCCTCTTAATCCCCCTAAAGGAGGGGGAAAAGTCGCAATATTGGATACAAAACGGAATGAGCTTCTAACGGCGTGAAAACGCCCTCAATTGTGAATACTTTATATATTTTTATTCCGAGGAAAATATGGCCGAGAACGTTCTGGACTCTGGCCCGCCTTCAGCCAAGAGGCCTAAGCTCTCCTCTCCGGCACTTTCCGCCTCTGCCAGCGACGGAAACGGTACGTTTGTGTTGGAATAAATCACGCATACACTTGTTTGTAAAGTTTCGCTCCTTTTCCCACCCATTTGCTGTGTGTGGAAGAGGGAAAAGACGCGGGATTTTCTGTTGTGTTTTTGTCGTAGCATGCTAAGGTTAGCCCGCTAGTAGTAGAGTGTGTTTCGGACGTGAGGAGGGAGTCCTCCCAGCTAGCTCGCCTGCTAGCAGCTTCGAAGACTGACTCAATGGCTCTTTTAAAATAGGGCTCGATAGCTAAAGTTAATACGTGCTCTCGTTGGGGTAAAGTTTTCACCTTCTAAAGCTTCATCAAACTGTCAGCCCGGCCTTCTCTTGAGGGAGCTAACATTTGAAATCTCTTTCCCCCCCTTCATCACAAACCCAGCTGTCCCCTGGCTGTAGGCAACCGCTAATAGTGATAACGAAAGCAGAGCTGGTCGACAATTTTATTGGCCTTTTTACAGAGCTAACCGCGGGCCCTGGTGGGTAAACTTTGACTGTCATGGCTTGTGTTATGGTGTATAAAGACTGCTGGCCTGATCGTTAAACAAGGTAGCATGGAGTATGGACAGCGCCATGTCCAAACATCAAGTTAGCCAGGAGACACTCCTCCATTCTAAGCCCATTCCTTTTTTACGTGTCCTAGCTGTAACTCTAATCTTCTATAGCTTAATCGTTCCGCCAGTACACGCATTTATTATACTTTAGTATGGTACATTTAAAGATGAAGGTACTTTACTGTTCCTCTCATGTTAGGACTGGCTCAGACTGGTTATGGTTTGTTTATTTCTAACATGTGTAGAGATACAAAGTGTTACATCTTATAATCTACATATTTTAATTTCTCTTTACAACATGTTCGAAAAGGAGTAGAAAGAAGCAAAGCTTATTTATTTTTCAATTCATAGCAATTACCGGTTCTAACACATTTGTTCACTTCCTGTTCTAATTTTGTAACACGGTTTACTATACCGGGCAGCACGGTGATAGAGGGGTTAGTGCGTCTGCCTCACATTACCAAAATCCTGAGTAGTCTGGGGTTCAATCCCGGGCTCTGGATCTTTCTGTGTGGAGTTTGCAAGTCCTCCCCGTGAATGCGTGGGTTCCCACCTGGTACTCCGGCTTCGTCCCACTTCCAAAGACATGCACCTGGGGATAGGTTGATTGGCAACACTAAATTGGCCCTAGTGTGTGGATGTGGGTGTGAATGTTTTCTCTCTATCTGTGTTGGCCCTGCGATGAGGTGGCGACTTGTCCAGGGTGTACCCCGCCTTCCGCCCGATTGTAGCTGAGATAGGCACCAGCGCCCCCCGCGACCCCAAAGGGAATAAGCGGTAGAAATGGATGGATGGATGGGTTTACAATACTCCCATCCTCACCTATGGTGATGAGCTTCGGGTCATGACCGAAAGGACAAGATCACGGGTACAAGCGGCCGAAATGAGTTTTCTCCGCCGGGTGGCGGGGCTCTCCCTTAGAGATAAGGTGAGAAGCTCTGCCATCTGGGAGGAGCTCAAAGTAAAGCCACTGCTCCTCCACATCGAGAGGAGCCAGATGAGGTGGTTCGGGCATCTGGTTCCAATGCCACCCGAACGCCTCCCTAGGTAGGAGGCAACGGGGAAGACTCAGGACACGTTGAGAAGACTATGTCTCCCGGCTGGCCTGGGAACGCCTCGGATCCCCCGGGAAGAACTGGACGAAGTGGCTGGGGAGAGGAAAGTCTGGGCTTCCTTGCGTAGGCTGCTGCCCCTCAACCCGGCCTCGGATAAGCGGAAGAAGATGGAGGGATGGATGGATGGTTTACTATACTGATGTCTAAATGCAAGAGTTCTTTTAATTGTTTGTTTGGTTATGATTCACCTAATGAAATGAAAAATATTTTATTTTTAACAAAGTTCAAGATGTCTATCCAAATTATTCTTCCTTTTACTTTGAAAACACTTATAGATTGAACAACCCTTTAAATTAGATTATATTAGTATTTAATGCCACATAATGATATGTCAAAAGTTATACATGTTGTAAGTGCATACAGGTCCTTTTAGTAGTACAGATATTGGTACTGGCACCATCAAAATGACTGCATTATCAAATGATTTTCTCAAGTTAGTTTGTAGAAAGGAGCTGTCATCGATCCTACAGTGTGTCAACAAAGTAAACCTCATGTGTGATTTTTGAATTGAGTTCTTTCCAAAAGCCAGAAGAAAGCATATGCAAATACAAGTGATTGTAAAGGAGTGGTGATCCAACAAGAAAGCATTCACATGTTTTATAAATGTTTGAATTGGATGGTTCATATTTAAGAATAAAACAACGCCACTTTTGGTCACAGTGGCCAATCTTGATTGTTGACATATTAATAGTTTTTTTGCTGTTTATCTTACTATCAAACTAAATTATGCTCCTTCTAGCTTTGGAAATATTTCTGTGATCATGCCAGTTTATTTTCCAAATGGTAACATGTTGAACTAATTGTACAAGTTGTATTTTAACTGTGCATGCAGACACTTTTGGGTGTGTATTTGCACAATGTGTATAACCTTACCCTTACCTGCAATGTTGTGCACTGTCTTGCAGCATGCTGTTGTATTTGTACATCAATACAATTTAGTACAATTAACAAAGTTTACCTCCTCCATTTCAGATTTTGGCTCACTGTTTGACTTGGAGCATGACCTGCCAGATGAGCTCATCAGCACTAATGAACCAGGCCTTGTCAATGGGGGAGATCTCAACCAGTTGCACACCACGCTGGGGGGAGGCCCTGGGGTTCTGGGTCCTGGTGGAGGTCCAGTAGGAATGGGATTTGGTCTTGGTCCAGGAGGAGGGACTGGAGGTATTAGTGGAGGCCAGGATGCAGTGGCCAAGCATAAACAGCTGTCAGAGCTGCTGCGCTCAGGTGCGCCAACGTCCAACCCACAGGGGCTCCAAGGGGCCCTGGGGAGCCCAGGAGGGCCCACTGCTATTGGGCAACACTTGGCAAATATGAAGGCTTGCCCTGGCCAGTTACCTCAGCAGATAATGGGGCAGCAGCACCTCTCTCCTCAGCAGCAGGCAAGCATGATGCAGCAGAATGCCGTCGCTGGAATGATGGGCGGTATGAACAGGGCCATGATGGCGGCGCAGCAGAAAGGAAATAACGGACAGTCGCAACCAGGCATGTTGGGGAACCAGGTGATGAATGGTACTCCAAGGATGGGCTTCGGGAATCAAGGAATGGGGGGCAACAGCAACCTGTTGGCTGAAACGTTACAGCAGCAGGCAGGTGCAGGCCAGGGAGGCATCAGAGGCCAACAACCAGGAGTGCTGAACAAGGTAATGACTCTTTCAAAGTGTGCAGGAAATGCATAAATAGTAATATTTATTACAGCATGCATAAACGTTTATTGTTTGTAAGCTTGATTGACATTTTTGTTTAAGTGTCTGTAATACATAACTGTAGATAATGTATTTAGTGTGCATGCCCAGTGTTCCAGTTTGTGGAAATGAGAAGGTGAAAGAAAAGGTATTGCTCCGGGTCCTGAAATATTCTCAGCTAAATTCCTGTAGACTATTAGAGAAGTCATTTAATTCCAATTAGGCTATGTTATTGCTTCACAGACAGTAGCCAATTATGCTGACCTAAAAGGTAGTTAGTAACCAGACCAAAAAGCCAAGTAGATATTGTTGTCTCATCTCGGTACAAAATTAATATTTTCTATTAGTTTATAGGGTTGTCACGATACCATAATTTCAGTAGACTATACCGATATCCACCAATTTCAATGATTCTCGATACTTGTTTGTTGCCACATTAAAAAAATAACTGAACCCCTGTACTTTTAAATTCACTACTTTATTAAAAACTGTTTAAAATTTTAAGTATTTAAGATTACTGTGCTTTAATTTTTTGCATAAAATTAAAATTACAATAGCAGCTGCAAAGAGGTAATATACATCAATACTTCCCAAAAAGAATAGGAGGGTCCAACAGCCTCCCAGTTTATAGAAACAATCATTCAAGTTTACTTTTGTAGCCCTTAATCACAAATGTCTCAAAGGGCTGCACAAACCACAACAACATATTAGACTTTGGTCCCACATCAGGGCAAGAAAAAATTCTCAATGGGAACAACGTGAAATCCTACAAGGAACCGCAGATGTTGGTAACACCCTTCAAGTCCCTAGGTGACCAATGCAATGCATGCCGAGTGGATACGGTTAATAACGTCAGAGTCCAGTCTATACTAAGGCCAGCAGGGGATCTTCTTGTATGTAGACAAAACAACAATACTGTGCTTATAAATATTGTCATGAACAATAGTCAATTATTTCACATTCTAAAAAGAACAGCAATGACGTAGACCCCTCAGGTATATAAAACAAATAATAATGTTTATAATGCATATTTTTTAGCACATCCAGTAATGAAGTGAAAATGCTTGGGTTGCACACCGTGATAATGCATATACTCCCTTGGCTTGTGGTGGCGGATCTCCTCTCTAACTTGCACGGAAAATACTTTCCTTCCCGCTTGTATTTGATTACCAATTAAATGACGCATGATACACCTCGCTTTCACTTTTAATATGTACCTCTACTCGCTAAATATAACGACAAAGTGGATTAAGTGCTGAGTACTTCACATATCATTTCTGATATGGTGTGTTGTGATGTATGTTATGCTACAATCCCATCGTTCCATTATAATTTGATTATGACCGACGGTAAACTTGAAGCGGGCAGCTTAGCCGCATTCGTGACAGGCCTCCACAAATAAATAAATATATGGGAAACTGGCTCATTTTATTCAGACCAAAAGCGTTCTTCTTTGTCATTGACTCTGCACACGTGCAAAGAATTGACACGGCTCCTCGAGGAAAAATGTGTTGTACGGTGTTCGGTACTGACGATACTGAAAAATGCAGCCATCGATTATTTTTTTGACTTGGAAACTGAAGGATCCATACTTTTGACAATCCTATTACCGTATTTTTCGGACTATAAGTCGCAATTTTTTTCATAGTTTGCCCGGGGGTGCGACTTATACTCAGGAGCGACCTTTGTGTGAAATTATTAACACATTACCGTAAAATATCAAATAATATTATTTAGCTCATTCACATAAGAGACTAGATGTATAAGATTTCATGGGATTTAGCGATTAGGAGTTACAGATTGTTTGGTAAACGTATAGTATGTTCTATATGTCATAGTTATTTGAATGACTCTTACCATAATATGTTACGTTAACATACCAGGCACGTTCTCAGTTGGTTATATATGCGTCATATAACGTACACTTATTCAGCCTGTTGTTCACTATTCTTTATTTATTTTAAACTGCCTTTCAAATGTCTATTCTTGGTGTTGGGTTTTATCAAATACATTTCGCTAAAAAATGCGACTTAT
>NC_084618.1:54967210-54969710 GCF_033978795.1 Nerophis ophidion
TGGAATAATCACAACGCCTCCTTTAGAAACCAGACTTTGCAGAATTCTACAGAACTCAGCAAACACATTTGGAACCTCAAAGACAATAATGTTGAATATTCAATAACATGGCAAATTCTTGCATCCATCACACCTTACAACAGTGGTAATAAAAGATGTAACCTATGCTTAAAAGAGAAACTGTTTATTATATATCATCCAGATCTATCATCCCTCAACAAGCGCAGTGAAATCATTTCAACATGCCGCCATAGACGGAAACACCTCCTAGGTAACACATGAGCTATCACCACACCCTACGCCTGCTTGTACCCACCCACTCTGTGCTCTATATAAACCATTGTATGTGAATGCTTCCATTAAAATCTCCTGATGATTGAGGGAACCCCTCATGAAACAGATCTGTAGAGATGAAGTAGTCTTGTGATTTTTTCCCACACCTACATATATATATATATGTATATGTATATATATATATGTATATATATATATGTATATATATATATGTATGTATATATATATATATATATATATAATATATATATATATATATATATATATATATATATATATAATGTGTATATATATATATATATATATATATATATATATATATATATATATATATATATATATATATATATATATATATATATTAGGGGTGTAACGGTACGTGTATTTGTATTGAACTGTTTCGGTACGGGGTTTTCGGTTCGGTTCGGAGGTGTACTGAACGAGTAGACATGCTAGCAGCTAGCAGGTTAGGACAACATGTTAAAGCCAGAGCTGGAAGACGCTCCTGCCTCGTTAAGATCTCCCGTTTGGGAACACTTTGGCTGCGCGATACAACAATGGAGGACGGAGGTTTGCCAAGATTGTTCAGCAGCTGGTTCTGACAACACGTCAAACATGTGTCACACCTTTCCTGCTTCCGGCTCCTATAGTGCCTCCCTTGCGCGCACAACCCTTCACTCTACCCGGCAGTGGGTCTCCACAACTCCGGACTCTAGGGTAAATGAAGAGTCCAGCGATTAGTTGCAAATCTTGGTCTTGCACACAGCCAATCCAACAAAACACTAGCCGCTCCTGCGCTCTATCGCTCCCTCACCTCGCTCGCCCGCACACTCACTGACATCTCATGCTGTCACTTATTAAAGGGCCACACACACACACACATACGCTACTCTCATAACACAATGGTTCTCAACCTTTTTTCAGTGATGTACCCCGTGTGAACATTTTTTTAATTCAAGTACCCCCTAATCAGAGCAAAGCATTTTTGGTTGAAAAAAAAAACGATACAGAAGTAAAATACAGCACTATGTTATCAGTTTCTGATTTATTAAATGGTATAACAGTGCAAAATATTGCTCATTTGTAGTTGTCTTTCTTGAACTATTTGGAAAGAAAGATATAAAAATAACTAAAAACTTGTTGAAAAAGAAACAAGTGATTCAATTATAAACAAAGATTTCTACACTTAGAAGTAATCATCAACTTAAAGTGCCCTCTTTGGGGATTGTAATAGAGATCCATCTGGATTCTTGAACTTCATTCTAAATATTTCTTCACAAAAAAAGAAATGTTTAACATCAATATTTATGGAACATGTCTACAAAAAACGGTGGGCAGTGTTGATGAATGTGGACGCCGACTTAAACAAGTTGAAAAACCTATTGGGGTGTTAGCTTTTAATGGTCAATTGTATGTACTGTATTGTGCAATCTACTAATAAAAGTCTCAATCAATCATTCAATCAAAAAAAGCACTTTATATGTAGAAAGGTTTTGTTAATAAACCATTCTGAGCCTTTACTTATTTAGTTTTTATTTATTATGTTATATATGTATTAACCCTGGCAATGGACCCCGTGTGTATATGTATGTTATACCATTGTTATTTGGTAAATAAATAACCCAAAAATGTATATTTTGTTGTTTTCTTACTGAACCGAAAAATCGATCCCATCTGAGGGCGTGCAACAAGCCAAATCTGCTCTCAGGCATAAAGACATTGTGGGAAAAGTGCAGCACGGAAGAGGTGGATTTGGACTTGGGGCTAGTCGACCCACATGACCCACATCAGCCCAGAGGAGAAAGCTGGTGGTTGATCAGGTTCAACAACAAGAGTAGGCAGACAGATGTACAACAGCAGTGCCCCAGTCCAAACAGGGACAGTGGACTAGCTGGGAAAACCTGGAGCATCGTAAGCTCACATGGAAGGATCTTTGGGAAATGGAAGGGAGCCATATCAGCTTCATCATCAGAGCCACCCACAATTTTCTTCCCACACCAAAGAACTGAAGCCAATGGTTTGGAGAAGATCCTTCTTGTGCACTTTGTCATTACCCTGCAACACTCCGTCACATCCTCACTGGCTGCAAAATCAGTTTGTCTCAAGGCCGCTACACCTGGAGGCACAACCAGGTCTTAAGACAACTGGCGATCACCCTGGAGGAAAGGAAAAATAACAACAAAGCCCTCCCTCCCCCAATCCTTAG